>NC_048227.1:103887572-103947992 GCF_002007445.2 Ailuropoda melanoleuca | reverse complement strand
AAGATATGAACAGACACTTTTCCAATGAAGACATACAAATGGCTAACAAACACATGAAAAAATGTTCAAAACCATTCGCCATCAGGGAAATTCAAATCAAAACCACGTTGAGATACCACCTTACGCCAGTTCGAATGGCAAAAATTGACAAGGCAAGAAACAACAAATGTTGGAGAAGATGTGGNCCTTACGCCAGTTCGAATGGCAAAAATTGACAAGGCAAGAAACAACAAATGTTGGAGAAGATGTGGAGAAAGGGGATCCCTCCTACATTGTTGGTGGGGATGCAAGTTGGTACAGCCACTTTAGAAAACAGTGTGGAGGTCCCTTAAAAAGTTAAAAATTAAGCTACCCTATGATCCAGCAATTGCACTACTGGGTATTTACCCCAAAGATATAGACATAGTGAAGAGAAGGGCCATATGCACCCCAATGTTCATAGCAGCATTGTCTACAATAGCTAAATTGTGTAAGGACCCGAGATGCCCTTCAACAGATGACTGGATTAAGAAGATGTGGTCCATATATACAATGGAATATTGCTCAGCCATCAGAAGGAACGATCACCCAACATTTGCAGCAACATGGACGGGACTGGAGGAGATAATGCTAAGTGAAAGAACAAGCAGAGAAAGACAATTATCATATGGTTTCACTCATTTAAGGAACATAAGAATTAGGAAGATCAGTAGGAGAAGGAAGGGAAGAATGAAGGGGGTTAAACAGAAGGAGGAATGAACCATGAGAGACTGTGGACTCTGGGAAACAAACTGAGGGCTTCTGAGAGGAGGGGGGTGGAGGACTGGGGTAGGCTGGTGTTGGGTATTAAGGAGGGCACATACTGCATGATGCCCTGGGTGTTATACGCAAATAATGAGTCATGGAAAACTACATCAAAAACTAGGGATGTACTGTATGGTGACTAACATAACATAATAAATGATTATTTTTAAAAAATAAATAAAAAAATAAAAAGAAGCCCTATAATTTGATGAAAAATTGTAGTCAATCAGGTGTAAGATACATTCTGATTTCAGAGGTGTTAAAATGTACGGGAAAATGTGTATATTTAAATCACTAAGGTAATATCTCTTCTCAAATGTCAAGACTTTTGCTAAAGTGATATATCTCTGGACTTACATAAGTTTAATTACTGTACATCCTTTTATTGTTTGGTGTTTCTAGGCATTTGATCACTTTACAGCTTTTCTTCCAAGGATATTCAGATCTCTCTTGAACTATGGATCTATGAAGCAATGTATATAGAATTTAATAAACATTCCTTTTAACAGTGTGGGGAAAAAACCATTTATATGGGACATAGACCCATATAAATATGGTCAACAGATCTTTGAAAAATGAGAAAAGGCAGTATGGTGGAAAACAGATAATCTTTTAAGGAAATATGGTGCTGGAATAAGTGGACATCTATGTCAAAAAAAAAGTCTACGCACTGATCTTACACTTTTCACAAAAATTAACTCAAAATGGATCATAGACCTAAGTATAAAACAGAGAAGTATAAAACTTCTAGAATGTAGCATGGGAGAAAACCTAGACGACCTTGAGTATATAGTGATGAGTCTTTAGATCTAGCACCGAAGGCGTGATCTTTGAAAGAAATAAATGGTAAGCTGATCTTCATTACAATGAACAGTTTCTCCTTTGTGAAAGACAATGTCAAGAGAATAAGAAGGCTAGCCACAGTCAGGGAGAAAATACTTGCATAAGCCACATTTAATAAAGGACTATTCTCCAAAATACACAAAGAATTCTTAAAAGCCAGCAATAAAATGAACAAACTGATTAAAAATTAGGCAAAAGACGTGAAGAGACACCTCACCAAAGAATTTACACAGATGGCAAATAAGCATATGAAAGATGTTCAATATTATATGCCATTAGGAAATTAGAAATCGAAAGAATGAGAGGCCATTACACACTTATTAGATATAGCCCGAATCCAAAACTCTGACACCATCAAATTTTGATGAGGGTGTGGTGCCAACACCAACTGTCATTCATTGCTGGTGAAAATGAAATGGTACAGCCAGTTTTGAAAGCAGTTTCTTACAAAATTAAACATATTCTTACCATGCAACACAGCCAGTACACTCCTTGCTGTTTACTTAACTGAGTCAAAAATGTATGTCTACACAATGAACTGCACACAGATGTTTATAGCAGCTTTATCTATAATTGCTAAACCATGGAAGCAACTTTGATCCTTCCATAGGTGAATAGATAAATTGTGGTCCATCCACACAAACTACTGCTGAGTGCTAAAAAGAAATGAGGTATCCAGCCATGAAAAGACGTGGGGGAAATTTAAGTGCATAATCCTAAGTGAAGGAAGGCAATCTGAGAAGCCTACCTACTATGTGTTTCCAATTATATGACATTCTGGATAAAAGGAAACTATGGGGACAGTGAAAAATCCGTGCTTGCCAGGGATTGGGAAAGTGAAGGATGGATAGCCAGAACACAAGATTTTTTGGGGGGGGGACAGAGAAGCTATTCTGTTAATACTGTCATGGTGAATGCATGTCCTTATACATTTACCAAAACCTAGTGATTGTACAACACCAAGAGTGAACCCTAATGTTAACTACAGACTTTGAGTGATAATGGTGTGTCAGTGTAGGGTCACTATTAACAACATTTGCACTCCTCTGGTGTGGAGTGCTGGTAATGGAGCAAGCTGTGTGTGTGTTGGGGAAGGGAGTCTGTGGGAACTCTGTACTTTTTGCTCAGTTTTGCTGTCAACCTAAAAGTACTCTAAGAAATAAAATCTATTAAAAAATAAGTGAAATTGCTGCTAAGGCTTGAGCCCTGGATGCACCCTGTAGATATATCATGGTTATTAGAGAATATGTTCTTATCAGCATTTTTTTGCCAGTGGTTCAGTGTAGCACAAGATGAAAATTATTTACAGGATTGGAAATTAGTTAACACCTGCCAAACACAAATCAGTCGTGGAGGCCTACTAATGAAATAAAGTGATAAGCTTCAGACTTAAGTCTCATTTTATCCAAAATCAAATCTCAAGTACTTAAAATGTGTATTAGACATACTAATGTCCTGGAGCCAGAGGGTGTGAATTTCTTGGTGTGTTGGATGGCTTTAGGAGTGCCCCTTGTGTAAACCTTTCCTGAAACAACAGAATTTTGGCAGTCACACTAGAGCAACTTAAGGTTGCTATCACATAAATTTATTAAAAATACAGTGATTTTGCCAAGATTTTATTTTTTTCCTCCGGCATAGTACATTTTTGCTGTAATGTGCTTTTTCAATTAAAAGTGAAAAGATAGAAAATGATATTTTGCCAGCGTGATGTATTTTGGGGTGGGTTTTTGAGGTGAGGGGAAATAGTCCTGTATTCCTTTCCAAGAAGTCTGAACCCTATTTCGAAAGCAGGATGGGTTGTTCCTTCCCGTGAATTATGCTGTCCATATGCTGTAGTGTGATTAGTTGTCCTGTTTTCGCTTCACTTTCACTTTGAAGGTGTGCTCATCAAATGCAATGAAGTCTCATATACTCTGTACTTCCATTGCCAGGAACATGGATGCCGGTGGATATATTGTCATCCGGCCAGTAAGTTTTACTCAACATACAAGTTCTAGCCCTTACAACTCTTTAACTCGTTTATCACACATGGTGGGTAAAAGAGTGAATAATCAATCGCATGTGGAGAGCCGGGCTCAATGTGCAATGGATGCACAGAGTACAAGCACCGTTCTAACCCCAAGGAAGCCATGATGTGGTGAAGGGGCGGTTATCGGTAACTAAGTGGTCCACACAGAGCAGGGTAAGCCATCAGATAATTAGTTCCTGCACTTCTCATCAGTCTACCTTCTGAGTACTTCTTTTTTATTGTTATCATTGTGGTAAAAAACACACAACGGGAGCCATCTTAATCATTTCTAAGTGCACAGTTCAGTGGAGTTAAGGATATTCATACTGTTGTTCAGCCAATCTCCAGAACTTTTCTGTATTGCAAACTGAAACTCTACATGCCCTTGAAACCACTCCTCATTCCCTCCTCTTCTTGGCCCCTGGCAATGAGCATTCTACTTTCTATTTTTTATGAATTTGACTACTCCAGGTTAACCTCATATGAGTGAAACCATACCCTAGTTACCTTTTTGTGTCTGGCTTTTTTCACTTAGCATGATGTCTTCAAGGCCCATCCATGTTGTAGCATGGGCCAGAACTTCAGAGAATTTCTTATGTATAATAAACTGGCAGCAGGAGATACAAGGGTTGATAAGAAGACCCAGACCCTCAAGTAGCTCACAGTTTAGAAGATGGACATACATGATTGTGATAGAGTGAGTTGTGAAAAAATGGCAAAGCAAAGTAGTATAGGGCTTTGGAGGATGGAGAAGCTATGACAGGCATCCTCGGTGGGCTCTGAGAGACAGGAAGGACTTGTCTGGGGTTGGCAGGGTCTGGGTGTTTGGAGGAGGTGGTGAGGGGTTGGTCACACTCAGAGGTGCATGAACTTGAAGGTGATGATCGTGGCTGGATTCCAGGACAGGTTCAGAGGATTGATGGGGAGGGGTTTCTGTGGTAGAGCTCCAGACGCCAAAACGTTCAGGGACCAAAATGTCCACGATAACTTTTTGTCACATCTCTCCTGTCTTCTGTGTTTAAGAAAGTGTTCCCAACATCTTGTATTTTCTTCCTTAAATACTTGGCAAAGGACCAAAGTGATGTAGGCAGGTAGAGCAGGGAGGAATGCCAGCCAGTGTGTCCTTCTCTGTGTGACAGAGAACACAGGGAGGAAAAGCCCAGAAGCCGCGTGAGTGAGCAGAGCAGTTCCCTTCATCCACGACTTGCTGGCTGAGTGGAAAGTGGGCTCCCTGCTGGAAATGGGAAAATAAACCAAGGCTAGCCTTTCCACCCCATGCTTTTGGTCCAGCCTCTTCAGGCACACAGGACGCTGTTAGAAGTGTTTTGTGAGTTGTGATTGTCTGTCATGAAACATAAGCAGTTAAAAATGAACTATAGGGGTAATGGTGGGAAATGACAGTGGGACTTGCCCGGGTCCTCAGATGTTTTCATTCTTCCGAAGTCACGTCTGCAGAGTACTATTGGGACTAAAAGGGGGAGAGAGAAGCAGCACCCTGGACCGCATGAGGCTGACATGACCACACGTGACCACATGTTCTAAAGGCCCTACTGTGGGTAGTACGTGGACATCTATCTCCTGGGGACCTACTGCCCACAAAGTAAAGCATTTCCATTTTTTACCCTTTGAGCTCTGAGGTCTTTCGGAGGACACTGGACATGTGCCAAGATGGGAAGATTTGCACCTGGCAGGAGAGTGGAAGCCGAGGCAGGGTATTTAAAGCTGGTGAGGTCCGTCTTGGGACTTGCTGGAGCATTCTAATTAATGCAGACTGTGCCAAAAATGCTGGCAAGCTGCTGGATTCCATTTTCTTGATTTGTTAGAAGGAAGATAAAGAGAAAAATTACAAATTAAGTGGTAGAAATTGGCTGCCTATAATAAACTCTTTTAAAACTTTCTAAATTTGTTCCGAATAAATAAAGACTAATGGAGATTTTGTGAATGTTTTATTGAAAGTGTTATTTTGTGTGAACTGTAGCTTCCAGGAAATTTACACATAATTCAAGAATCTTTGTTCCACCTATGTAATGAAAATAGGAATTAGCAAAATGCCCATTTTATAAAACAAATTGAAACCCTCATGATAAGTTAAAAAAAAAAAAAACCTATCAGGACTTTGTTTTTAAAATGATTTTTCTAGTTAATTCCGTAGAATCAGGCCCAAACTCCTACACCTTCTAAAGCTGTTGAGCTATAATTTATTATCCAAGTGATGCCCCTGAGGGTCTATAATATCTAAACATTTCTTCCTCAGTCCCCAAAGATGGAATTATATTGACTCTGTTTGGTGGTAGAGATGTATTATAGTTCTCTGATTCTCTGAAAGTTGATGCTCTATCTTCTCTGTGTATGATAATTAAACTAGAATATTCAATCAATGGAATTGTACTTAGAAGGAAATCAAATGTCCAATTGTTTGTCTAGTGGATTAAATAAAAATCCCTTGAGCCAAGCAATATGTTTTTTATATTCCAAGTGTGTACCACAGTGCTTCTTATATGGCGGGCACTTAATAAATGTTTGCCGATGTTCGCTGGGAAATGCCATAGAAAAAGATGACAGGCATTTGTTCTATTCCTTGGGCCCCAGTACCCCGGCATGTGACATTTCTGTGACACAGATGCTAAGTTTAATGGCGATGAGCGTGGGCTCTGGAGCCAGGCTGACAGAGCCATAGCCCAGCTCTGCTTCTTACCACTTCTGTGACCTTCCCCAGTTTCCTTTCTGCTGCTCAGACGGTGGTGGTCTGTCCACCAGCAATACCATCGTCACTCAGGACTTTGTCAGAAAGGCAGTCTTCGGCTCCATCTCAGACCTACTGAATCCAAAACAGTGTTTTTAAAAAGGTCTTCAGGCAAACAGTGCACAGTCAAGGATGAGAAACACTGATGTCCTCAGGTGCTACGCCTCAGTTTCCTCATTTACGATGCATGAATGATGAAATCTCCTACGTCATTCCAGCTAGTTCACGGCCAGCGCTTAGAACAGGGCTTGGCATATACTACCCGTTAATAACTGTTGGCTGTTTCTGTTATCCTGTTTCTTTTCAGTTCACGCAATCTAAAGCCCTAATGTTGAGCCTGGGCTCCAAACTCAGTCCGAGTTTATAGATTCAGAGCTGCCTGACTTAAATCAGAAAAACTCAGGAGGTTCGTGACCATGCCATAGTTCAGAGACTTCTGCTCACAGGACTGCCTCCTTGCTTTTTACTGTGTTTTTGCACTGGGGGTTTTATTTCACTTCAATTAGATAATTAATCAGTTAATATTTAGTTTTCAATGTTGGTCACTTCCACCATGTAGTTAGGACCAAGCTAACATAGTGGATATCCTAGGACAATGAAGAACGACATTGGCAACAAAACCTCTTACGGCTATTTTCCCAAAATTCTACATTGTCATCACCTTCCGGCTATGAATCATGTATGATTTTTCTTTTCTCATAATCCATTAGGTAATGCAGTACTTCTGGAATATGTCATCAGAAAATAGGATTAACCTTTTAGTTTTCATGATCTGTATTTAATCATTGGGAGCCACTTGGACAGGAAGGGAGTTTAAATAAGGCAAAAAAGAAAAAAAAAAGATGAAGTTGTTTCAATTTTTTTTTTTTTTTCTATCAGAACTTGCTCAGAGGATCCTTTAGCTCCATAAGGTATTCTGAAGGCACAGACTAGCTGGGGACTGATCACACAAGTGACCACAGGGGACCTTTTTCAACCTGGCCCTGCCAACAGTTGGCAGACGAGAGCACTTTAAGAACAGATTACTGTTGAGCTTAGTGATGCAGACAGAGCTTCTAGTTCAGAGAGCAAGAGGATGACCCACACAGATTCATATTTGATCACCTGGGCACGTGTTTTCAGACCAGAGTCAGTACACAGAACAACATGCTGGAAACTGGGCGCTGCCGATGTTTACATGAATCTAATGATGGATCTTTATATGGGTCTAAAAGTCCCTACCCTTACATAACTTCAGGAGAAAGATGTGTGCACATCTTCATGATGTCCTCCCTTTCAAAGAGAAGACACTTCACTAACCTGCTGACAAGTGAAGGCAAACATTTTAACCAAGAGTGATGGCTGAGACAAGTATGATTTGCCAGCCTTCACAGGTTGCTCCTGTGTGCCCTGCAATTTCTTTATTGTCACAAAGAATGCAGACACAGCGTTAGTGAGTGATACTTCTGCCTGAGTAATTATTTATAAAAGCTTCATGCTGTACGGGTTTCCGATGCCAGTATAATCGCTTTGATGATAAAGAGAACTCTCTGATTTCTAGCTGATGGCTATGAAGTCATCGCTCTTTAAAAAATTGTTGAATCATTTGATGATATTCTTTTACTACATTTACTCTTTCATGGTGACATCACAGAAATTCTCATGGTGTTTCAAATATTTGAAAAATAAATACAATCTTGGGGAAATATAGAACAAGAGTAGTGGGAACTAGAATTTTTCCACGGGTGGTGAGGCAACATACTTCAAATTGGCCGTATAGGATTTTCTTTCGTGAAAATGAGCACGGTTATGTCTATTACTAATTACTTTATGTGTTAATTAATAATGCTAGTACAGCTGCCATATTTCACATGTTTGGTCAACTTATTCTGGTAAAACAGAACCACAGCTTTCAGTCCTTTGCTTAATCTATTTTCTTTATGTCAATAAGAAATATCATATCTCGGGGCGCCTGGGTGGCACAGAGGTTGGGCGTCTGCCTTCGGCTCAGGGCGTAATCCCGGCGTTGTGGGATCGAGCCCCACGTCAGGCTCTTCTGCTGTGAGCCTGTTTCTTCCTCTCCCACTTCCCCTGCTTGTGTTCCCTCTCTCGCTGGCTGTCTCTATCTCTGTCGAGTAAATAAATAAAATCTTTAAAAAAAAATATCATATCTCAATAAACTATAGCACATCTTCAGAGATAGGACATACGGGTAATTTAGGGCTACTATATGATCATACATTTGTATCACTTGCTACTTATTTCAGAGAAACAGATTAGAGCCTTATGTTATCTTTCATTAGCGAACAATCCAGAGTTTTTCAGACTTGTTATTTTTTCCAGCATCTCTGTAAATTATTATTTCCAGAGGTATCTTTTTGTTTTGGACTTCATGGCAAATAATTTTTCTTGTTTGTGTGAAGGAAAACAAGTTCTCTCTTTTAACATAGTTAATTTGAGAGGTTTACCGTATACAGTAGGACTGTGCACCAGGGTGGCTCACACAGGTTGTACAAGCCCTGTTGGGAAGTGAACTTCATGAGACCAGATTTTGTCTTGCTCTGGGCTGTCTGCACTACCTAACACTGTGCTCGGAGCATAGTAGATACTTAATAAATATGTATTAAATGAATAAAAACATCGTTTATTCATTAATACTTTGATGGCCCTTTGAGACTAGGAAATATAATTCATTCGCATCCAAGATTCTAAGTTGTGGAATAAGTTTAGATTCCTGAAGCGGCGTCCAGTGTCTGTCAGAGATAAACAGATATCTTAATATTTCAATCATGGTAGTCAACGTTGCAAGGTACTCTGACTTCCAAATTCTGTATAAACAAATAGTTAAATCTATTGGTTGAGGCCTGGGAATCTATATTTTGATGGCTTCACAGGTGATTTTGATAAGCAGGCTGTGTTGGGACTGCTTTGTGGTTTGGTGTTTCCTATCTCAGCCTATCACCCCGTCCTCCTCCCCCCTACCAACCCCCTTTTCAGGTAGAGCATCTGGATCACTAGCCCAAGCATACAAATTAATAGTAAATCTATGGCCACTCAAATTTTGGTCTCCCGACAAAAGAGACCCACTAAAAGGAGCCAGGATTCTTGGAGAATGGAAGATTTAGACCCGGGATAAAAAAGATGCAAGATGAACCCTGGACACCCGTGGTGCCGTCTTGTTTGATGGCATAATTTATCTAACTTCCCCTGTAAGAATTCTATTTCAGGGGGCGCCTGGGTGGCACAGCGGTTAAGCATCTGCCTTCGGCTCAGGGAGTGATCCCGGCATTACGGGATCGAACCCCACATCAGGCTCCTCTGCTATGAGCCTGCTTCTTCCTCTCCCACTCCCCCTGCTTACGTTCCCTCTCTCGCTGGCTGTCTCTGTCTCTGTCGAATAAATAAATAAAATCTTAAAAAAAAAAAAAAAAAGAATTCTATTTCAAGGTAACTAAATAGCCCTAGTTGTTGAGGAAAGTTTTTCTGTACAGAATTACTCCAGTAATAATTGAAGATAATCAAAATCAGAATATTCACCATTTGCAAGTCCTAATTCATTCTGGCAACAGTTATAAATAGGTGAAAGTGGGTGAGTAGATATACCATGAAGGAATCAGGCTGATGCCATGTGATCAGTTTTAGGGTCACTAAAAGTGGACAAACCGTCAGTTTATCTTTTTATCTTTTAATCAATTTTATCTGGTTATGGTTATGTTGTATTATTTTCTGTACTTTTGTCTAGAAATTTCAAAGTACCAATTAGAGAGGGATCCCCTTCCAGCACTGGAGTGTGGTGTGTGTGTGTGTGTGTGAGTGTGTGTGTGTGACGCAGAAGTGTTAGGTTAAGATGGCTGACTGTGATACTGCACTGGTTGATGTCTTCTGGGACAATAAGCCATAATCTTTGTGGTTATCTGTCACGTCAGATAGGAGTTATGACCTTGAATGGGATTCTATTGTCCTGGTACCAAACTTGTTTTTTGGTTCAGGCCTTGTTGGCATTGGCTACACAAGTAAAGTTGATTGTCAGTTCTTAATAATATGCGGTCATACCTTATGAAGTGAGAAGGATTGTCAGATATGACTCTGTGGACATCCTTTGTTGCACTACTTGTTCTCTTATGTCGTGGTAAATTCTTATTGGGTCTATGCAGATGACCGCGTTGCCATGAACAGTAAGGAGGGCTCCATAAAAGCATTTGTTTCTGAATTCTCAGGGCCAGTTAAAACCAGATACTATTGATAAATGTTTAATTCAATAAACAAAAGTGTGGTCCACTAAATTGAAGGTGAGATAAACAAAGAAGGAAAAGATCTTCATATATTCATAAAAATAGAACAGAGAAAGTGGTACTAATAATATTCAAAACAAAGAGCCATAACTAAATTTCCCTCATCAGTTTAATTGCTCTCATGTAATTAATTCTCGTTTTGTTGGATCTTGGGTTAGTGGGTTGCTTTCATGAAGACATCTATTTCCAGACTGAAATGATCCTGGAAATCCTAATTCATTCCACTGGTGTCGGCTGTAACTGAGAGTCTGTTCTTTGAAGTATCAGTAGTTCAAAGCCCCTGGCAAAGTCCTTTCCCTGAGGCCTGAGACCATCCTTCTGTGATGAAGACACAAGCTCGGTTCTGTGGTTTATAGAGAGCTTTCAGACGGAAGCCTCAGATGGAAGCACAAACCTGTTTCACAATAATAAAGGGCTGATGAGATTTTTACAATGACCAATAATATCAGAATGGGGAGAGTAACATTCCCTTTGGTGATACAGTACATAACTATTTTATAAGGTTTTGGTCAGTGTTTCCCCGTAGGGTAAGACCATATCATAGGCAACAAGGCAGCCATCAAATATTTGATTAATCTCTATGCCCCCCTCCCCCATAAAGGGTTCAAATCTTGTGGAAGTTTTGGATAAAAAGATTTTATCCATACAACCAAATCTAGGGAAGGCTGAGTCTCCTCTATTGGACAGCTCATTCCCTGGCTCCTCCAGCAGTGTTGTGCTAATTTAGAAATGCAAGGCACACCAAATAAACCCAGAATTTCTAGCATCTCTCTCCAGGTACCCTCTGGGAAATTCTAAGACATTTTTAGATACAAGATATATACTGAAATTGTTATTTTAAATTTTTATTTAAATTTTAGATCTGATTTCTGGAAGGTAAGACCAAAGAAATTACCAAAGGAGATTTGATCATTTGATTATAATAAAGTCCTAGGCACCTGAGAAATAATATAAGTGACAATGAAATATTTAGGTAATATGTAGGTAAGGTAAGATGATTAAAAGGAACTTTAGCTCATTTACAAGTGAAGAAGCTTTGCTTTTTTAGATTATCTATCAAAAAATACGATAAAATCACCACAAAGCTGAGATGATGCTGGTGAGTTATAGAATTCTACCTGGGAAATTGCACAGATGGAGAAAAATTTTTGCTATCCCTCATTAGGTGTTCTAACATGAATTTTATCAACTCAATAGAGGAAAAGTCTGATTTTAATTTTCCGTCAGTATAATATTTGATGACATAGGTTTTACAAGCTCCTTTTTCTGGCCCTTAAATTATCTTCTGATTAAGCCCATCAAAACTAGGTAGACTTTGCACTAATTTTAACACATTTCATAACTTCTTTTTAGACTTAAGTATTAATGATTAAGTAGATTTCAGTTTCCTCAAACTTTCTACAACTTGCTCTATTTTCTGTTTTCTCAAGTTTTGCCTTCCACTCTATTCTTTCAAATTCTGTAACAAACTGGCACTTTGTTTTAGGGCAAAAAATATGCTCTTCTTCCTTTAAAAACAAAAACTCATCCCATTACTTTGGGTAAACAGCTGCATTTGTCTTCTGCTACTGCTTCTAGTATAGTGTCAGCCACCCAAACTAATGATAACTTTTAACCAAAATAACAGCCTTTGTTATACAGAGATAACTGAGAGGTAGGTAATTGAGAACTGTCTGTTATACACAAGAATTTTAGCAGAGTAGCAAAGCCCATAAATACACATTATACAGTTTTCTACAGGGCCGATTTCTAAAAGGAGCAAAAATAAAACTTCATTAACATGAACTAAAGATACAGCTATTTTATAGCATATAGCTTCTAGAACTAAAAATACACAAACTTAAAATTATGTTTATCAATGCTTTTGTATTCAGCCATAATAGACACTACTTAGCCATCCAGAGATTATTCATTAAATAGCCTGATTTAATATCAGTCCATATTTTTAAGTTGCATAAGGATCTAAGAACTTCTGTTTTGGCTGACACACTACAAAACATGACTACTATAAAACATTTGCCAGAATTTTGAGTCAACCTAATCAAATACAGATGTGCAAATGTATCGTTTTTGTAAACTTAAATGTCATACAGGTATAATATTTTATTGCTTAATAAACTAATACGAGAAGTATAAATTCAGAGTAACTGCTGTCTTTGTGGGAAATCAAACCCAAGTCTTTTATAAAATATAAAAGTCTTATCACATATTCAACACTGACATATCTGAGAAAAAATGTATGACATTTTTTCTTTCTTAAATCCAATTTATTTAAACAGTTCAACTGTCCAAATATTCACTTTAATTATGTGAACTTGGATTCTTCAAATATTCCTTAGCTAGGAGTTTCCGTAAGAATTTTTTTTTCCCCTTAAAACTGAGAGTAAGGAGTTCAGTTTCTTGTCCAAGATCCTGCAGCTAAAACATGAGGCTAAGATTTGAACCAAGATCTTTGGTCAAAAATCCATTGTCCTTGAATTGGATCCAAGGACTCACTGACAAATGCTTGGATTTCACCTAGTTTGTGAAATCAACACAACACCTGATACTCGGACACAGGAACCACCACCTCGTTAGAAGGCCTTCAACAGATCTCTCCATTTTTGTAAAATACCTCAGTAATAGTTTCCTAAGTTAAGCGATGTCTACTTTCCATGGCTTTGCCTTTGACTGAATAAATATACCATTTGACAGGAATCACACAACAGCCATAGAAAAAACACTTTTAATGTGTTCAGAGTTAGTCGGCAAGAAATCCTGTGATTTGAGTTTGTCAAAAAGTTATATAACCTGTTCTTTTTTTTTTTTTTTTTCCCCCAAACACAATTTTGTGATCTGGACTTCCAAGCTATTTTGGACATATTTCTAAAGCTTCCCCCCCCGCCCCGCTCCCTGTCGAATTAGTTCCGGGTCACGGATGAACATGTTATGTCATTCTGTTTCTGCATTTGAATGCAGCATAAGATTGTACATGCCCACCCTGGACCACACCTGGCTTCTTAGTCATTACCTGCTTGGGAACAGCATCAAAATGTGATCAGTGATCCATTCTAAAAGGCCTCCAGAAATTAAAGAACGCTCACATTGTAGGCTAGAACCCTCTGTCACCACTCAGCACCTGAACCAGCTAGGACAGAATGCCAATCCCTCAGCATGGTCACTGTTGCTCACAGCCTGGGTTTTTTGGGCTGCATGAGAAAATTGTATGCCAAATATATACCAGGCAAGTATTTCTAAAGAGCAACTGTTTTTCCTCAGTGTTGCTTTGATTTACAATAATTGGTCCAAAGGGAGCTATCTGCTTGTAATGTGTTTTTACTCAGCTGTTTGATGGTTGTTGCCCATAACTACAAATTATTGATACAATATATTCATGAATTATGTTCACAGTCCTTGGTGATTGGAGGGAATCAATAATTCTTGGGAAGATGGAAACAAAACCTTACTCTAGGGAATAATATCTGATTTGCATTGAATAATTAGCTCATCATCTTTCCTTTTTCTGGAGAACTCAGATGTGGGATTTTAGATGAGTCAAAAACCTAAGCACCCTTTTTACAGACACAATGAGGTTACACAAAAATATGCACGTTAGTTCTCTAACAAACTTATTTGTGAAAGTGTTTGAAAATGGTAAATGAAGATGGCAGATAATCTAGATAGTCTACATACCATATAATAGAGACCTGTTTACTGTGGACCTAATTTTACTGATACTTCAAATCGATAGGTAAATCAAAATTCAATGAAGAGACTTTTTTCAAATAATCATCCCTATACTTAACCAAGTTTTAATACCTCTCTTTTTGTAGCATTAGTTGTTTTTAATGTTTAAACTGGAATAATATTCTTTTTTCCTTCCATTAACTGGGAGAGCATCCTAAAGACTTGCCATTGACAAGTGCTTGAACGTACTTTGATGGCTTCTTATTAACCCTTGGAAACCGTGACTGCTATACAACCACTTGGTTCTAAATGTAAAAATTTATATCCCCTCATGACCTTCCAGCAACAGCAGAATGTGATTTTGTAAGACATTAGCATAATGGAACCTTTTCAATAAAATGATAAATTGAACTCATCTCAGAAAACAGAACACACACTTGGTAATTTATTGCAGTCATTGCCATGTGGAGGACCCCATTCATATCGTATGCTTTTAACTCTGACGAGAATGTCGCCTTTCCTCATATCTTGCAAGTCTGCAGGATTTGCATGGAAGAGAAATGCTTTTTCTCATGGAGCCGGCAGCACTTCGGGAATAGTCATCATTACATGAGACGATGATTTCTCATGAACGTATCTAATTACTTTATTGTTTTTAAGTCTCTTTCATGTAAACAGAGGTTGAAGGTTGTTCTCTGGTGTATGGAGAGAGGCTGGCAAGGAGGCGAGAGCTTATAGGGGTTACTTTTGTCTACATGTAACTCAAGGGTTTTTTTTGGGACCGGGTAGTGAAGGCATTTGTAGATGTGAGTGCTTTCTCTTAATTTAACAAGACATCGTGAATATATTATCAGAACACATTTCTGCCTGAATTAATAGTTGATTCTGAAGAAAGGATTATATCTAGAAGGCAACTCATTTGTGTAAATATTCCTCGTAAATGGGAAATACCTAGGTAGATTTTACATAGGAGGGGACTAATTAGAAAAAAACAAAGAATACTTTATCAAAATGAACATATTTTATTCTGCTACAGGGAGGGTCACTTTAGATCCTTTGCTTTCAGCAAGAACTGAACTAGCTTCTTCATTTCAGGGCTGCATTTTCTCTTTTTGGTGCAAGTAGGTAGTGGTCATCCTACCGCGGGAAGCTGCATTTCCATGCGCGAGGAGGCCTGCTCCTCCTGGAGTCTATACTAGAATTGAGGACTAACCATCCCGTACTGAGATGCTTTGGCCCAGCGTGTGTTTGTTGTACATACTGCTCTGGATGCTTAGAGGGTCACTGCTAAAGTCAAGACTTGGTGGTAGTTTGTGTGTCTTCCTAGGTTGCCCTTCTGTTTGTATGTGACTTCTTATCTTATTTTTAACATCTCTTTTGTGGTCTCTTAATGCTGAGTGTACAAGTCCATTTTAGAAATATCCAAGGGATGTATTATAAGTGAATAAATAAATTATTTTCAAATGTAAACTGATAAATTGTATAGGCACTTGTGGGGGGTAGAAGCTCCAGGAAATTCAGCTTCTTTTTTATTCCTTCTAGAAAGAATTCTACTATAGATAAACTATAGATAAAATATCACCATCTAAATTGAAGAAAACCTGGTATATCTGTGTGAGAAAATTTGCTGGTGTCATTGGCGACATGCTGAATTTCAAGATCATTGCTATTTATAGAGTTGAATAATGTGTATAGTAGTGTGTTTGATACTATCAGACACGGTGTTTCTATTACAGTGTAAGCATTTTCATGATGAAGTATTCAAAGTTTAAAGCAAAGCATGCTACAATAGCTTATACTCTCATGAACTAGTTCTCATTTGGGATGAGGTAATAGTTGAAGTGAAACCGTATAAATCCTGGGTATCGTTTTCATACATTTTTTTAAACCAAACCACAGATAGCAATATAAGTAGGGATAAGAAAGAGATATTACAACTTGTGCTAATATCCTCTACTTTAATCAATTCTTACTCCTTTATCCACTACCTCTCTAATAAACTTATCTCCATAAAGTGATCTCATCTTTACTTGAACTCATTATACTTCTGATTCAGTCACTTTATGTGGCAATTCATTATACCAATTCTGTAGCTGTTTGAATAAAGTAATGAACGTCTTAATGTATTTCTTGCATATTGGTGGCCTTTTCAGTTTTAAATTATATTTTTGAAGTTTGGTGCAATTTACTTACAATAAAATTATTACGCCATTCTAAATAATGTTGAAAACCTCTTAAAGTCCAAATCCAGTTATACTTGACTACGTGATTGACTAAAATACTGATGGTGATGATGGTAGCAGTGGGTTTTCAGGGGATAGTAAAAGGTGTTTGATAAAATTCTAGTACAGGGGTAAAATGGAGCAAAATAATTAGTTAAGCTTTTTAACTTCGATGTGCATTCTCTACTTCAAGTTTCTAACTATTTAAGGAAATTCAAGAAGTCAATGCATATAATTCTCTGCTTTCGAGTAGGACTGCCTAAAGTCCCTAAGAGAGATGGTTATCAGTCCAGTTCTTTAAAATCTTAGGCAGTGATTCCATCACAACCTTCCAAATTCTAGAGTTAACCTTTGAATTTGTTTCATGTGATTGAAAACTCTCAGAATATGCAAGTCTGAAAGTATGATTAATTGAAGGACACTTAAGCTAAGAAACTGTGCTTTTGAGTGCTGATTTTATTTCCTGTGCTTTTCTTGTTTTTAATGGGACTCATCCTAATCTTTAGTTTTTATCCTTCATTGATATTTGGACACAATTAACTTAACCACTCATTGACTTTCAGAGGCTTCAGGGACGCGGCTTTTTTCCTATGAATAGGGGAGTTATAGGCTCACAATTTTTCAAAGTACATTATTGTTTGCAAATAAGTATTCTTGCTTCCTCTGGCTCTTGTTTTTATTTTTGTTGTTATATTGGGATGTGTTTTGCTCTTCTTCATATTTCTGTTTTAACAGACATAAGTTGGTTGTTTCCAGATAGTGGACAGCTATGAGAAATATAGCAATTACTCATTAACGCTTCCAAAGTTTTTGCAAAAGATAAAATTCCTCTTAAAAATGTTGCTGCAAACCCACCAGTGGATCATATATGGGAAGAAAAGAATGGGAGTGTAATGTCTGGGAGGATGTTTCACACCAGTTATTATATTTCAGGTATTACCTGCATAGCAGTATTCAACAGTATTTGTTGGAAAAATTAATGAAACAAAGAATTCATTATATATGTATATCAGTTAGTCTATACTCAGGAGGTGATAAAAGTAAATATATTGTGCTTCCCATGGTTTTAAACTTTTTCATAATTTTATTTTTATTTATAAAGAACTGCTGGCAAACCTGTTCTTGCCCTACAAACACAAATTCCACTGGCTTGGTTGGCAAAGCCAGATTCCATTTGGACCATAAAGGAGACCAGTTAGGATTAATTATGCTAATTGGTACACTGTTGTACATTTCTTCTCTTCCACAAATGCATGCTGGGATGAATCTTTGTTGCAAACCACAGACCTGGCTCGAAGGTCCCATGAGGCTAGATTTGGGGAAGCAGCTCCCATGATCAGGCCTTAGTAAAAGAAGCTGCAAAAACAGATTGCGGCTAACATCTGGGAAGCCCAGGTTTTGTTGTTTGCTTTTAGCTTTTTTGTCTCAGGACAGCTAATTGTATAGAATAGTGATCGGATCAAAATATTAAATGTAACAGAACCCAAAGGAAGACATCAACACGCCCATTTTTATTGGTGGTCTCCCACTGTAGGCTGTTTTCACCCTAATTAGGTTTGCCATGTGAGGCCTCTGAAAGGGCTGCAAGCAGAATCCTCATGTACCTTGAACACGTTGATGGAAACTCACCCACTGGGATTGGGTTCTTCTGCTGTGTAGTCAGGTTGGACGAGGTTGAGGATGGCCCCTCAACTCCCACAAAACAGGGGTCCCGTGCCTCTGGGAGGCGGAAGGGGCTGAGCTTTGCTCTGTGCTAGCTGGCTGCCCTGGGTCTCCATTTCCTCCTCTGAAAAGGAGTAAAAGCGAGAAGATCGCCGCGCACATTGCATGGAAAATTTTATCTAAAACCCTTAAGTTTCACATAAGCTTTAAATACATGAAACTGTGGTTATAGTCACATGCTAGTGAGTTTCAGTATGCCATCATAGTTTGATTTACAGTGAAAAAAATACATCTTTTAGGTATCCATGCTCACAATATCTTATGTCAAAAATACTTGAAGTTTATAAGAACACATGAAATATAATAAAACAGAAACAAATTAGTCAGGAAAAATCTAAATGAAATAGAAAGTAAAATCTGGGGAGATTAGCCTGCTGATCTGAGGGCCAACATTTCCTGCTTGGTGAGAAAANGTATGCCATCATAGTTTGATTTACAGTGAAAAAAATACATCTTTTAGGTATCCATGCTCACAATATCTTATGCCAAAAATATTTGAAGTTTATAAGAACCCATGAACTATAATAAAACAGAAACAAATTAGTCAGGAAAAATCTAAATGAAATAGAAAGTAAAACCTGGGGAGATTAGCCTGCTGATCTGAGGGCCAACATTTCCTGCTTGGTGAGAAAATTTTTTTGCAAACTTGGTTCCAAATGTCTAGGAGACAAGAATAAGTTTGCCATAGAAAATTGTTAGTACTGAATATCAAATCCATAGTTTATGCATTATGCTAATTGTACCCAGTTGCTAATTTAAAATAGTAAACGAAGCATTTTCCTCTCTTAATTGTACTTTCAGACAGGTATTTGTGTCCTGTCCCAGCAAGAGTGTGCAAACCCTGCATACTTGTTTTGTGTGTCATGGAAAAAAATGTCAGTGATCCTGACCATCTCAGTATTGTAGTGAGTTACCCCTTTCTCACAGTGTCTGGACAGTTGACAAAGGTGTCCTGGGGCATTGCCATGAGCAGAGAAGGCCAGCGGCAGGTGCTGCACACATGGGGGACTTTAGCCTCTAGTCATCTGCTGCCACTTGCTTTACTCCTCACACCATTTCCAATGCTATTTATGGAATAGATATTTAGGAGTCTATGCTTTGTAAATGATGGTAACGGGGTCTCCAGTGGACCCCAAATGCCATTCTTATCTGGGTACTAGTAACACTCAAACAAGACTGTGAGACTTTATTATTATTATTTTTTTAGTTCTCCTGTCCACACATCTTTCCTTTGATTGTGTTTTTGTTTTTCTCTAAACAGCTGGAAACACTGGAATGTTCTGGATCAGAACCAGAGTAGTTAAGTGCATAGAACCTGGGCTTTGGAGTCAGTCAAGTATTGGGTCCCAGCTCTGTCACGCAGCCTCACAGAAGATTACTTAACTCCCAGAGTCTTTGCTCCTTGTCTGTAAAACGGAAATAATAATATCTTTCTCACTTTTTTTTGTTGTAAGGATGAAGTATGTAAAATGCTAGCTCTAGGACCTGATCAGAGTGGCGGCCTTAGGTCCTCATTCAAGTATTTATGGATTTCTATGTAGAGGTAAAAGATGTGAATCCGTATATGCCACATGCACACTTGTGCAAGTTGGCATGTTTGACGTTATTCGTTTTGCTGATGAGGATACTGATAGGAATGCACCTAGAATTTAGGTTCTCTGTTTTTCATTCCAGTTTTCTTAGAACACATTACACACTCTTAGCCTGGATACCATGGCATGTGCATTCCTGTGTCTTCTGCCACAAGGACCAAAGACACCTGTCGGCCCTGGGCTGTGGCCACTCACTTTCCTCTCCACCCCATGCTAGTATTGGGATACAAGAGTTAAGGGAATGCCCGCCTCTTACATTGTATTGGATACTTGACATTGAAATAAAGTCACTCTTTATAGTTTGGAAATACCATCTGAGTTTATCGTGCAGCTCACCTTCAGAGTGATAAAAAATACCATGAACTCATCACCTTTCTAAATTGTATTGTCACCATTTGCTTATTGCTAAAATGTTCTTCCTTAACGATGGAAAGCGTAAGCTTTCCTTCTCCGCCTCTTTCCCGCAATTGAGAGTGAAGGCTGAAACCAAATAAGTATTTCAAAATAAGTATTTCAAACCAACTCATTTCTTTATTCTAACCTTTCAGCTGCCTTTCTTACTGATGGGTAAGGCATTTTTCATTCCTAACAAAATGTTGTTCAGAAAAGCGCTGATGCATTGCACACATTTAACAGACCACTAGAGATAATGTTGAACAGAGAAACTTCTACAATGTAAGGAGAAAATCATGAGATGATTATGTAAGTCATGTTTCCTGGGTGGGCAGGTGGTTTTCTTGTCGTTATTGTTTTGCTGACTTTTTGTATGTTCTAGGTCTTGCCCAGTGATTTGTGGAGATTTCTTTGGTGATTTAAAATTCTTTTTTTGTGTGTAGTAATCACAGTTTTTCCCCTACACTGAGCAGGCCTTTCCAACTCCTGGAGGGAAGGTTAGGAGATACTAAGAAACAGCAACCAAAGTAGTCTGACCTCCCAGGAAAGCATTCCTTGTAAATGTTGTCCAATAAAAAAATAAATCCCCATTTAATAAGGAGAGGCTTTTTTGGAAAGGTTTATTATAGGGGCTGGGGCTGGAGTCCTGCCGTAGAGATGAGGGGACCGTTGCAGCGGGAGAGCATTCTGACCAGAAGGTCTGCGAGCCTCTCAAAGTTAGGGAAAAGAGTTCGTCTGTTTGTTTGTTTTAATAGAGAGGAGTAAAGGAGGCTGGAGAGAATCTGTGTGGTCAAGTGAAATAAAGGGTCACATTATAGGAGAGGAGATCAGAGACGACTGTACCTTGAGGCCAGCCTGTGCTCAGGAGAGGCTGTGTGCTCGCTCTCAGGCTGAGGGTGGACCGAAGTTCAGGGGCTTAGAGGAAGGAGAGAAACTTCACCAAAGTTTGGTTACCAAGCATTGTGTTCTGGTTGGTCACTGGGGACAAGCAGTTGAACTAATCATTTATGAAGCAAAGAATGGGAATTTGAGGGTCCATGTCTATCCTTATAGATAAACAAGGTGGAGGGGGTTGCTTATGGGGAGGAGTCGTTCCTTGTGTTTTCTAGAACACAAGAAGGTGGAAATTCTTTAATCTTCACTGTTTCTAGGACCACAGAGCTCAGATAAAATTCAGCATCATCAATATGCATTCTTTATATGTGTTATTCATGGATAGTTGTATCATTTGTCCATAATATCAGAATGAGGGGGCACATCATGCTTATTTACGGTAGCATTCCAAACCACATAGGCATTCAGACCGTGTTAAACACTGCCATCACGTAAGAATATTAACTGACTAAAAAAATCAGGCAACCTAATAGTTACGCAGCTGGGAATACATTCTGATTCCCAACTTACCCCAAACAGTAGAACTGGTAAAAGCATCCTGGAGGGTAGGTTTTAGCAGTAAGTTTTGGTACTTCATATTTTAAAACTTAGTCAAATGCCAAATATCCCTTAAGCCTCTGATTCACCTATATTCTTGTATATCACAAAAATAACAAAACAATCTTTTCATGCCATTTTATATAAAGCTCTATTTTATTGACTTAACACTGGTAAAAATGTAACTGCTTCAGCAGAAGTCCTAAACAGTGTCCCCATGATTCTAAATTGTACTTAGAACTGCAGGGACATTGATATCATTGACCCCACCAGCTGCTTTACAGATGAGAAAAGTAAGGCCTGGGGTGTTTATGATAAGGTGTGCACGTCCACACAGCTTGACTGTCATGCCACCATTACTGCCAAGGACAGCTTTCCAGGACTGGCTTGTCAATATATTGCAACATACAATTAGTGATTCTTGCATTTAATTTTAAAATGTGACTCACACCATTTTCCCCATGGCAGATCCTTCAAGGGAATCAAATGAATCAAACCTTGCAATAAATCAGCTGGAGTCAATGAATCAAAATTCAGAATCCCAGACCTGGCTGATGAGGAGCCCTGGGACCCAGTTGTCACCTCCTCTAGATCCCATCCGCCACCCATCTGCCCTCACTCAATGCAGGCAGGCCCCAGACTGACCACATGTCAGTCCCAGGGTGATGCCAAGGACACTCCACTGTGCTGTTCTCAGCTTCTCTATGTGTCCTGGAAATAGATTGTCTGCTCCCCTCCTCCAGCCCGTGTTAGGTCCAGTATCATAATGCCTGTTGTATCTTGCTGTTTTCCTTCATGGAATTTATCACAATTACATATTTATTTTTGTAATTAACTCTGTAGTGTCTATAAGCCCAAGTGTATTCTGTTTATCAGTACACATATCTGGCGTATAGTGTTTGATTTAACATAAAACAAGCATTTGTTGAATGTCTAGATAAATGAATGTATTCAATGCAGTGGTTGCCAAAGGCAGTGGAATAATCCTGTATTCAGTTATTGAAATGGTCAGTCTGTCCCTGCAATGGAGACTACTTGTTTTCTTATCAACTACTAGATTTTTTTAACGGTTGTATAGTATCTGTCTTTCATGCGGGTGTAACACAATTCACTGAATCCATCTCATACAGATGACCATTAGTTTTTATTCGGGTTTCTACCTTGATAATACTGCTTCAGAAGACATTTTGTCTGTGCCTGTCTGTGCTCTTGACTCATTATAGTCTTAGGATAAGCTTTTTGAAATGGAATCACTGGGTCAGTTTTTGTTTTATGTATTGTTAGTCAAATACACTACTTAAAGAATAAATGTATACGGGGCACCTGGGTGGCTCAATCAGTTAAGTGTCTGTCTTCGGCTCAGCTCTTGATCCCAGAGTCCTGGGATGCAGTCCCACATTGGGATCTTGCTCAGTGGGGAGCTCGCTTCTCCCTCTGCCTACCGCTCCCCCTGCTTACGCTCTGTCACTGTCTCTGTCAAATAAATTTTTAAAAAAATCTTTAAAAAAAAGAATAATTGCATACATTTTACTTCCAAGTCAGTTTGTATTTTTCTAAATATCACATTCAAATATTAGCTAATATTAGTAATAACTATTTCCACATATATATGGAGGGCATTTTTAAAACATTTTTCTTTAAAGAGTTAATACTGAAGTAATAACATGTAAATATGACTATCTGTATGCAAAAGGATAACTATAATACTCCATCTAAGGTTTTCTCTTAGAAGGCTCCCTGTTTTGTTGAGTTATTTTATTGCTGTATCAATATTATTTGTAAGGAAATCTGGTTGTTCATTAGTGCTTGTGGTGATATTTATGTAGAAGAAATAAAGCACCTTATTTGTGCTGGTGTTTCCCCTTTTACTCAGTTATTTACCATGATTTTTTTTTTCCCCCAAGCATAGGTTTTTATTNGTAGAAGAAATAAAGCACCTTATTTGTGCTGGTGTTTCCCCTTTTACTCAGTTATTTACCATGATTTTTTTTCCCCCAAGCATAGGTTTTTAAACATAAGCTCTGGGGTGCCTGGGTGGTTCAGTGGGTTAAGTGCCTGNTAGAGGAAGGAGAGAAACTTCACCAAAGTTTGGTTACCAAGCATTGTGTTCTGGTTGGTCACTGGGGACAAGCAGTTGAACTAATCATTTATGAAGCAAAGAATGGGAATTTGAGGGTCCATGTCTATCCTTATAGATAAACAAGGTGGAGGGGGTTGCTTATGGGGAGGAGTCGTTCCTTGTGTTTTCTAGAACACAAGAAGGTGGAAATTCTTTAATCTTCACTGTTTCTAGGACCACAGAGCTCAGATAAAATTCAGCATCATCAATATGCATTCTTTATATGTGTTATTCATGGATAGTTGTATCATTTGTCCATAATATCAGAATGAGGGGGCACATCATGCTTATTTACGGTAGCATTCCAAACCACATAGGCATTCAGACCGTGTTAAACACTGCCATCACGTAAGAATATTAACTGACTAAAAAAATCAGGCAACCTAATAGTTACGCAGCTGGGAATACATTCTGATTCCCAACTTACCCCAAACAGTAGAACTGGTAAAAGCATCCTGGAGGGTAGGTTTTAGCAGTAAGTTTTGGTACTTCATATTTTAAAACTTAGTCAAATGCCAAATATCCCTTAAGCCTCTGATTCACCTATATTCTTGTATATCACAAAAATAACAAAACAATCTTTTCATGCCATTTTATATAAAGCTCTATTTTATTGACTTAACACTGGTAAAAATGTAACTGCTTCAGCAGAAGTCCTAAACAGTGTCCCCATGATTCTAAATTGTACTTAGAACTGCAGGGACATTGATATCATTGACCCCACCAGCTGCTTTACAGATGAGAAAAGTAAGGCCTGGGGTGTTTATGATAAGGTGTGCACGTCCACACAGCTTGACTGTCATGCCACCATTACTGCCAAGGACAGCTTTCCAGGACTGGCTTGTCAATATATTGCAACATACAATTAGTGATTCTTGCATTTAATTTTAAAATGTGACTCACACCATTTTCCCCATGGCAGATCCTTCAAGGGAATCAAATGAATCAAACCTTGCAATAAATCAGCTGGAGTCAATGAATCAAAATTCAGAATCCCAGACCTGGCTGATGAGGAGCCCTGGGACCCAGTTGTCACCTCCTCTAGATCCCATCCGCCACCCATCTGCCCTCACTCAATGCAGGCAGGCCCCAGACTGACCACATGTCAGTCCCAGGGTGATGCCAAGGACACTCCACTGTGCTGTTCTCAGCTTCTCTATGTGTCCTGGAAATAGATTGTCTGCTCCCCTCCTCCAGCCCGTGTTAGGTCCAGTATCATAATGCCTGTTGTATCTTGCTGTTTTCCTTCATGGAATTTATCACAATTACATATTTATTTTTGTAATTAACTCTGTAGTGTCTATAAGCCCAAGTGTATTCTGTTTATCAGTACACATATCTGGCGTATAGTGTTTGATTTAACATAAAACAAGCATTTGTTGAATGTCTAGATAAATGAATGTATTCAATGCAGTGGTTGCCAAAGGCAGTGGAATAATCCTGTATTCAGTTATTGAAATGGTCAGTCTGTCCCTGCAATGGAGACTACTTGTTTTCTTATCAACTACTAGATTTTTTTAACGGTTGTATAGTATCTGTCTTTCATGCGGGTGTAACACAATTCACTGAATCCATCTCATACAGATGACCATTAGTTTTTATTCGGGTTTCTACCTTGATAATACTGCTTCAGAAGACATTTTGTCTGTGCCTGTCTGTGCTCTTGACTCATTATAGTCTTAGGATAAGCTTTTTGAAATGGAATCACTGGGTCAGTTTTTGTTTTATGTATTGTTAGTCAAATACACTACTTAAAGAATAAATGTATACGGGGCACCTGGGTGGCTCAATCAGTTAAGTGTCTGTCTTCGGCTCAGCTCTTGATCCCAGAGTCCTGGGATGCAGTCCCACATTGGGATCTTGCTCAGTGGGGAGCTCGCTTCTCCCTCTGCCTACCGCTCCCCCTGCTTACGCTCTGTCACTGTCTCTGTCAAATAAATTTTTAAAAAAATCTTTAAAAAAAAGAATAATTGCATACATTTTACTTCCAAGTCAGTTTGTATTTTTCTAAATATCACATTCAAATATTAGCTAATATTAGTAATAACTATTTCCACATATATATGGAGGGCATTTTTAAAACATTTTTCTTTAAAGAGTTAATACTGAAGTAATAACATGTAAATATGACTATCTGTATGCAAAAGGATAACTATAATACTCCATCTAAGGTTTTCTCTTAGAAGGCTCCCTGTTTTGTTGAGTTATTTTATTGCTGTATCAATATTATTTGTAAGGAAATCTGGTTGTTCATTAGTGCTTGTGGTGATATTTATGTAGAAGAAATAAAGCACCTTATTTGTGCTGGTGTTTCCCCTTTTACTCAGTTATTTACCATGATTTTTTTTCCCCCAAGCATAGGTTTTTAAACATAAGCTCTGGGGTGCCTGGGTGGTTCAGTGGGTTAAGTGCCTGCTTCGGCTTAGGTCATGATCCCAGGGTCATGGGATGGAGCCCTGCTCAGTGGGGAGCCTGCTTCTCCCTCTGCCTATCCCCACCCCCCCACTGCTTGTGCTCTCTCTCCTTTTCTGTTTCTCAAATAAATAAATAAATAAATAAAATCTTTTTTAAAAATTTAATAAATAAACATAAGCTCTGACATTGATCTCTTTGTTATGAGGTGCACCGTAAATTCTCCAATCTGTGTTGATTAACATCCTCCAAAGACTATAGTCTGCAACCACATTTTGTGCAGATTCGGGCATCAGCAAGGTCCTATAACGTATACACGCATGAGAGGTCTAGTAGGGGTTTCTTCTCACTTGATTATGGTGGCCTGTGATCACTGACAGGCTTGTCAAAGTCCCTGTGATCTCGAGACCTCAAATAAAATCACAGCAGAGAGGGGAAGAGAAAAAAATCACACATAGCCTTTTGCTGATATTAAAATGTTTAAAGTGACTGGTTTAATCTCAACCTGGAGGCAAATCGATGATTTCATACGCAACTACTGCTCTGTTATATGCCTGTGTACAAGAAAGTGAAAGAAAAGGCAATTAATCCGCCAGTTCTGAGGGAAAGGGTCACTTTTCCCTGACATCCGATGTGCCATTCGATAAGCTCTGCTGTGTTCAGTGGGGAGGATGGGCGGGAGCCCCAGGAGTGGGGCAGCGAGCCGAGCCCTGGCAGCTGCCTCTATCATTGCCACCCCCCCCCCGGGCCAGGCAGGCGCTGCAGAAGAAAGGCGAACTAGCCAGGAATGGGGAGGGGGTCACACAGCAGCAGCACACACAGCTCTAAAGGGGCACTTGTAGTTCAGCAAAAGGGCTGTGACTCAGGGTCAGGATTATGCCAGAAAGGAAGGAGAACTTGTGGAGCTGCGTCCAGGAGCAGCCATTCTTCTACCCCTCGTTCTTCATAACCCTGAGATGAATCACCTCTCCTGTTTCTGTGGGGTGATAGCGTAGTCTGAAGCCCAGTTAGAAATGCACTTCCAAGGCCCATGAATACAGTGAATGTAGTCAAGGTGGCACACTTCCATCCATGGAGCTGTGTGTGACAGGTGGGGACGTCCTGGTGTGACTACCACGACAATGTGACAGGTAGCCAGACAACAGCCTCATCCCCACTCTTTAGAGTTGGTGGGACCAGTGAAATTCCAGAGCAGTGGGCACTTTGTGCAAAGGAATGACTTTTCTCTCCTGTCTTCTCTGAGATTACTTGTTTGATTTAATTTTTTCTGTCTCGGGGATGTATTTAATCCCTTGGGACAATGGTTAATGTGATTAAATTAGGTTTTCTGATTTATGAATGGAGAGGTAATGCCTTAATTTCACAATACAAAAACCTTGGCATGTTTTATATTAATTGATTGAACGGAATTGCCACACGGGAGTAATTTTCCAGGACCATACATACTATGTTCAGGACTGTTATTTCCCCAAATGACCTAAAAGAGTGGTATTCGATTGTTTTGGGTATAGATCCAGAAGGCAGTTTTTATTCTCTGGTCTGTCTTTCCAGGATTAACTTCTGTACCATATCACTTTCTTGCTGTTCTAGGCATAAATAAAAAGCATTTCCTCGTCTTCAAAGACTTTGGGGAGTTAGGGAAAATGTGAATCACCACTGCTAAATTTTTCTCAAGGATTTCTTCCCCATTTAAAAAGTATGTCTATTAAGACATAGCTATACCTACCTTGAAATCCATTTGTAACACAAATACTCTCTAGAATACTAGGGGCAATGAATTAGATTTTTCCCATTTAAAAAATAAGTTCTCTCCATAAATAATGCTAATATTTTGGTGGGAATTTATTGTCAATTAAAAAAACCTGTATGGACAGTGATGTGGGGGGGGGGTTGGTGTCTATCTCTCAATGATCTCTTAGCAATCTAAAATATTTTATTTGGAAGCTAATTTGGCTTACAATAGAGAGAGGAGGGGGAATCCTTATTTGTCTGATTTTCTCCAAGAGTGAATTTTCCCTTCTTTATTGAGAAAGCTGTTAAACTGTCTATGGAACTACTCCACCATCCACAGCACTACTGTAATATAGAAATGGTCAGTCTGTGGATTTACATCACATTGGGAAGGCAGGTGTCTGAATCCACTATTTTATTTTCAAATATCTTTATGGGAGGGAAAGAAAACCAGAAAGCGACAATAGTGATTTAAAGTTATTTTCGTGTAGACATGCATAAAATTTTTATAAAGCACAGATTCAAAGAGCCACAAAACCCTTCTTATTCACTGTGAATTGGTTTGTCTGGTGCAAGATAGGAGCAGTGAATTAACAGGAAGAGTTTCTTGCGGAATGCAATTGACTGGCATGATAGCAAAGCAAGACTGTGATTCTCTACAGGCTGTTACTAGATTTGTGTCCCTCCTCTATTATCAACAGTTGTGTAGATTCCTATCTTTAAGCTATATACACTGTTCTCTATTAAAATATGATAAAATTAAAGTCGAAGTCAGTAGACCAGTCCTAAGGGATATGTTGTTCAACCCAACAGTCCCTGATGACCATTATTAAAACTGTAATAATAACAGCCACTAAATGAAAGTGGAACAATTTAGGATGTTGGCTATCAGCCAAGTGCCTTTGTCTTAGCACTTTCCCTGGCTCCTACCAAGAAGACAAGACCTTGGCTCCCAGCTGGCTTCCAGCAGTCTTTCATGACTTTTGTCCATCTTCTAAGATTCTTGCAGAGTCCAGAATGGCAAACTGATGAGGCATCCTCTGCAGGGCAAGAAGATAACACAATAACCACTTCAAAGACGGTGTCCTCCTTCCCACTTGTTTCGGCAGCTATTTCTAGCCAAGCTGGTGAATTCCAATATTTCAGTATTCCCCCATATGCCAAATGCAAGAAGGCACATCCTGGTCTGTGAATGTTTTCCATGGTCAAAGCTACTTCTAGGCTTACGTGCAACAGACAGACACATCTGTGGTTGATTCATGTATTTATTGGCCCCTGATGTACCAGTGGTCTAATTAATTGCTTTAGTAAGCTGTGTACACATACCTGTGTATATACTTGATTAAAACTAATAACCTTGCCATTCAACATCATACTATTTATACTTTACATTGCATTATGATAATAGATGGTAAGGCTTGTTTAGTCACACAGACTATGAGAAAGGGTATACATTCAATTCATTATCATTTCCTTTAAAAAAGGAAAAAGGCTTTGCGCCAGTATGGTACTAGGTGCTTGGACATAATGGTAGACACAACAGACAGGGTTCCTAGTACACAGAGCTGACCATTGGGCAAGCTAGCCAATAAACAGGTAACTATAAATTAATTTGTTATATAATTTGGGCTGACAGTTAGTGTCATAAAGGAACGCAAAATAGATCAGAAGGCTAGAGGTGAGGTGCACGTGGTTCAGATGAAGATGAACTACTTCAGAAAGGGCGACCTCTCTAAGCAGGTTGATTGAGGGAACCAGTATGCAACGTTGAGAGGAATCACAGAAGGAGGGAGGGAAAGCCGAGTGCGAAGGTGGAGTGAAGGCATTGCATTTGGTGCATGCGAAGCATAGAAAGAAAGTTAATGTGGCTGGCCTGGGGTGTGAGGTGATGAAGTTGGAGAGAGGCAAGGCAGGATTGTGTTGGATCTGGAAGGTGTGTATGTGGTATGTGGATATGAAGTCATCAGAAGATAGTGAGCGGAGGAGTTAAAGGATCTAATTTATGTTTCTAAACAACGGCTCTTGCCTCTTGTAGAAAAATGACTTTGGCAGGCAGAAATGGAAAGAGGGGAAGTAATTTTTAGGATCCAGGTATGAAATGGTGGAAGCTTATATTAGGCTTGAATAGCTTTGGAAGTGGTAAGAAGTGGTCCAATTCTGGAGGCATTTGGAAGATAGAACCCATGCTATCTGTCAGTGGATTAGATGGGGAGCATGATGGAAATAGAGGAATTAAGGATGATTCATAGACATTTGTCTTGAACATCTAGGTAATGGAGATCTTCTTTATTAAGGTGGGAAGACGGGGCAGAAGCAGACTTTGTTGTTGAGTAATTATAAGTTCTAATTTGGACATATTAATTTTGAGATGCCCATTAGTGAAGATGAGCCATGGAGGCAATTTGCTGTACAAATCTGGAGCTCAGAGCTGAAATTGTAAATTTGATAATTTGGGAATATGGTAAATTTGGAAATCAAAGAATAAACATTTAAAGCCATGGGACTGGAGACGGTCACCAAGCGAGTGAGTATAGGTAGAAAAATGAAGAGGCCCATATACTGGATGATAGTGCCTTCCAACATTTGGAGGTCAGCAAAGGATCCAGCATAGAACATGGCGCTGGAGCAGCTACTGGTGGTATGTGTAGAACGTTGCCGCCCGGCTCCTATTACTGGAGCATCTGTTCCTGGTGACTGGACCCGACTCTATAAAATCCAGAGTGAAAGATCTGAAAAACCAGAACAATGTAAGATTGGAATCCTATTTTGAGTAGAATTAAAATAATGTTTGTAAACTGACATGTAAAATACAAGATTGGGCTCTCCTGGGCATTTAATTAGAGCTAATTTTCATGTTTTTACCTCATTAAAAGAGAGGATTTTCATAAGCTTTGAATAGCTCTTTGAAGATATTTATAGCTTCAATCAGTTCACATATTTATCAGGCATTAATTTCAAACCATTTAGCTATCTTTCAGCAAAGTGAGAGATCAATGAACTAAAGAAAAATTTCCCCTGAATTTCTTGTTTTCCATTTTAATGAATCACAACTTTCAGTGTCAAGTTTTTAATGAAAATTAACATTCATACAATGAATTTGTTTCATGGCCATTATTATCAATATTTATCATTTGCAAAGAGGTAAAGGACAGTCTCCAGCCCCCATCTGTACTTATGGATGATCAGGTATAATGTTAGGGACTCATTTATGCTTTGGATCACAAATGTAATGCTCTAAATTTCTATTTCTAAAAATATTTTTTATGGAATTAATTCCCCTGCCCTTCTGATGAGCTTTGTAAATAATTTGACTTGCATGTAGGGGTTTCTTACATTTCAGTTGAAATGTTTACCAAAAAAACATACCTTCCTAAGTAGAGATATAGATGATGGACATCAGTTTTATTATGTGTCAAGTCCCTCTTGCACTGAAATTTTGCTACACGTGTGTCTCCTTGAATGATCTCAGTAGTGAGGCTTTCACAACTTTAATTGGGAGAATCCTGTCCTCACTAATATATTGGACTTCTCACATTCACGATCAAATTTGGGAAAGTAACTCTTGTAATAAGACATTTAAGTTAATCCAGATACTAAGTATTTTGTTTTCCTAAGTGGAGCTACTTTAAAAAAAAAAAAATTCCTGTTCCACCCATTTTTCTGGACTTCACTGAGGATCCTGCCACCTTGAGGTTTCCTTACTACAGACTTCTATGTAGATGCACAGCTAGTCGTTGGGGCTTTGTCTGTGGACCTCAATGAGACTGTAAGGATACTCTCAGCATATTTTACTCAGTAGTTAATTGCATTTTGGCTTTTATATGTCACTTTGGGAATAAGAATGGTAGAAGCCCAATTTTGTTCTGTTTTGTTTCCTAGCATGTCTTCCAAGTTAAAGAACAAAAAGAAGAGCGTAAGATAAATTAATGTAAAATCTGACGTTAGTTCTTTCTGATTTAATGTAGAGGTCAAACACAAAGTGAAAATCAACACTATAATTTCATAATTTGGGAGTCACATATTTGAGATATTTCTAAAGTAAAACAGAAATGCTTGTGGGTTTTGGATTTATTGATCATTTACAGAGTTTCTTACATTACAACTATAATGGGATATATTTGGGGTTTTGAAAAACTGTGATTTTCAGGAACTGGGTTCTAATGGATATAGGAAGGGTTAGAAAAAAACAAAACAAAACTAAGTATTCCAGATAATTAAAACCAAGAGAAAATATTCCGTGGTTTGCTTTGTTGCATTAAGAAGAAAAAACCCCCCGTATTTTCAAAAAATGTTGGGTAGCTAAAAATGAGCAAACTAGTCAATGACTGAAGAGTGTGGATGTCAAAGGAGCTACGTGCTGCAATCTGGACTTTAAGACAGAGGGATGGTGCTGGCTATGTAAATATTTATACGTGTAGGCCGCATGTCCATCCCATACATACATTGTGGTAGTTCAGCTAATACAGATAAATATCTTGTTTATTCACTCATTCCTCTGCCCCTGGCTGGGCAGGAAAGCCTCTGGGGGAACCATCAAGCAGCCAGGGCTATCTGGCCTTTTATCCTGGCACCTGGAGAATGAGCAGCTCCCATCCCCCGCTGGGAATTCCCTCATGAGCAGCAGCTTATGCCAGCAAGGGGAATGAGGCAACTTGACCCATTTGGCCAGGCTGCTAATGACTAGTTTGCATCATTTCCAGCGTCTTTGCCCATTAGGGTGACCTCACGGAAGGTCAGCCATTACCCTGGTATCAGGCATCTGGGAACATCTCAGTGCAGCTTGGAAGGAGACTTCATACTCCTTAGGTGTGCTGCCTGTCCCTTTCTCTCTGCCTTCTCCCTCCCGTATTGGCAGAAACATGCACCAAAACAAAACAAAACAAAAGACCAAAAACAAAAACAGAACACGCCAGAATTTTAAGTAATAAGGAAACCATTTCATGAGAAAATACCCTGTGGTTGTCCCCTATATTGGCATAGAAGATTGGGTGTAGTTTAAAAGAATTTCTACGTGGGAGTTTGAGAGAACAAGTTGTTGCAGGGTCCCTGGTTGGTTTATTCCTCCATTTCTTTAACAAATATGTGGGGGTGTGGCCATGAACAAGATGGACAGATCGCTCTATTCTCAGAATGCTAGTGCTGAAGGGTGACCAGAGGTCATCAGATGGCCAGTGTAGAGATGGTACTCTGGGCAGAGCCATCCCTCAGACTGAGATCTGCAGCCAGTGCCCTGCCCTTTTCTTCAGAGCACCAGCCCTTTTGCTTCATATCCTTCTAATCAGATAGAGCAGTATTCCCTTGTGTGTATCAAGAAGAATTTAAGCCAAGCCAACCACTTTGAAAGGTTTTTTAATTCTAAAAGATTTTATTTATTTGAGAGAGAGAGAGAGTGAGCACAAGCAGAGGGGAGAGGTAGAGTGAGAAGCAGACTCCCCACCGAGCGGGGAGCCTGATGCGGGACTCAATCCTAGGACCCTGGGATCATGACCTGAGTTGAAGGCAGACGCCTGACAGACTGAGCCACCCAGGTGCCTGAAAGTTTTATTAATTCTAAATTTTGTAAAGTGCTGAAGGTATTTTATTCACTCAGTATGCCCTTAATGAGATGCTTCTGTTTGTCGCATATGTGCTTAGACCCTAGAGATAAGATGCTAAGACTTTTCAGTGTCATCAAGGAGAGGGGAGTTTAGTAGAGGAGTCTGACACGGGACAGGGTTGTAAGTGATGCGTTAGAAATCCATATCTCATGCAACAGTGTCATAAGTGTCTGGAAGACCCGTTTCTAAAAATGAAACAGACAAACATCTAAAATGCTATCACTATCTACTGTAGTTAAATATTGTCTTTCTTGAATAACACGGGCTGTAAGATCAGGTTGGTTTAATCTAGTAGCTACCAACCTGAACACTGCTGAGATTTGTTCTTTTTCTGTAGAGCAATATCTTCTCATTAGCCAGATTTTAGCTTTACAGTTCCTTTTCTTCGCAGTAGGGGGAAAAATATAATCAGATTCCCAAGACAACTCAACATTAATAGCAATTATTTTCCATAGCCAGTAGTTCATTTTTAGATCAGTTATTAACTATTTCCAAAGGAAATTCCAATTGTTTTTCTGTATTAGATTCCCCTGTACATGTTTTCTGAAGTTAAATACATTAGCTACATCTGCTGGCAATTTAGCTCTTGTGGAATTATAAAATTATTTTTATCTTTAATCGATGCACACTTATTAAGTGTCTACTGAGTGTAAGGCATTAGGGTGGGCTCCATGAAGTGTGCAGAGATGAGGGGCCCACAAACCCTGTTCTCTGGAAGCTCCCAGTGTTGGGGAGGGGTGGGGAGAGAGGAGCAGAGGCTCCATAGGACCTCATGTTCTCCAGGTCTCACTGGCTCCCTCAGAATTAGGTCGTTATGCAAAATAAGGCCACGTGAACTTTTCCTTTAGTTAAATTTTCCCCCCAAATATCAGAGACACAAGACAGATGAGAGAAGGTGTTCCCAACTCTCCACTTTAAAATAGAGCACGATCTCATGCAGGCCTGAATTTCTCACATTCACCAGGCCTCTCCCATGGAACAGGAGGACTTTAGACCATCGCCACCACTCTGGGCCATTGGTGAGCATGCTTTTTTGTAGAAATAGGCCAGGAAGTAGTTTTTCCTCTGTGTCTAACTCTCATAACACCTAAGAGCAAGGTGACTTGTTGCCTGGGTGGTACAGTGAGAGCTTTTTCGGTTTCTTGCCCTCATTTCTTCTCTGAGGCAGTAATACCAGAGTAGACACTTGGAGCAGGTGTGTGCCCAGAAGAGGATGCCCCAACCAGTTCCCAAGTCCTCGCTCCCTCTTAGATTCCCTCCAGAAACCCTAAACCCTCCCAATTATTGCCTTTGACTTGTTCCTTTCCTCCAACTGGGCAAATGTAAATGAGGGCATGGATTAAGCTTTTTCTCCAACCTGTCCTTCCTCGTATGGATGTAAATATACTAAAATTTGCTTTCAAACTCCATATGCCAGATATAGCTCAACTTGGGCTCAGCTTAAACCCAACTAGTCAAAAAAAAATGTATATAATAGGAGATAAAATAAAGGAAAAATCCATTGCAACTTGATCTGGATGAGTCGATAAGGAGCCATCAACGTGAAGCTTAGTATAGTGGTTGGGAGCACAGACTCTGGAGCAGAGCTGGCTAAGTTCAGATCCTGCTCTGCACTGGGAGCTTAGGCAGCTAGTTTTTCTGGACCTTCATTTCTCATCCTCAAAGAAGGGCGTAAGAAGGAACAACAAAGGAATATCTATTTCATGCAACTGTTAATGAATGTGATATTTATGAAGTAATTGGCACAGTCCTTGGACATTATAATCTGAGTCTGGCATTGAAGAAGGAGTAGACTTTACAGGTGGAGATGTGGCGATGGCATTTCAGTGGGAAGTGGCAGTGCATGGAAAAAAGACGCAAAGGCTGAAAGAATGTAGTGTATTTGTAGACTAGGAATAATTTGGTGCTCTTGGAACGGTGTGCGTGTGTTGTATATCTCTGCTTGGGGATGTGATGGTAGCTTAATTTAATTTAGTCTAGCCTGTAGGACATACATGCATTGCCTAACCCAGTTTCTCTGATTGTTTTATCTATAAGCGTACTCAGGTGTTCCAACACATTGGAGTTACAGGAGTTGACGCGCCTACTACTATCCCTGAAGCTGCTTTCACTGAGCTCCTACTATGTGCCGGCATGAGCGGAGAGAGTTAGTTCAGCACACTGAATCCGTGTAGTGATCCTCTGTCGTGATCTCTATCTTACATGTGTGAGGACGGATGCTTCCTGAGGTTAACTGAAGGGCTCACCTGTATTTGTCTGCTTTCCTGTGCGACAAAGTACCACAAGCTTAGTGGCTTCTGAAGACGCCAGTTTATGATCTCACAGTTTTCAGAAGATCAGGAACACAGGCCCCATGGGACTGGGTCCTCTGCCCAGGGTCTCACAGGCTGCACTGGAGGTGTCCCTCTCTCGAGTTCCGGGTCCTTTTCCAGGCTCACGTGACTGTTGGCTGAATCTGGGTCCTATGGTTGTAGGGCTGAGGTCCCGCCTTTTTGCTGGCAGTCAGCCAGGCTGCATGTGGCGCCCAGAGGCCCCTGAAGTGCCCACATGTGTCCCTTTAATGGGCACTCTGACCACTAGAAGCCAGGTTCAAAGCCAGCAGGAGATTCACTTTCTTTCATCTTTTCTTTCGGGAAAGACTTGGGTCCCTTTTGCAAGAGGATCAGGCTTGTACACCAGGGGTCATCTTGGGGACTGTCATAGAATTCTGCCTCCAATATTGTCCAAGTTCATAAAACTAAAAAGTTGGGATTCAAGCTAAAGTCTCTTTGACTCTGAGACCCCTCCACAAAATCTCTTCTTATCCTCACTCTCACATGGATCTTGTCCTCAAACACAACAAGTACCTGGTGTTGGAAACCATTAGCACAGAGTTCAAGAAGACTGTGTTACTGGCTCAGTGTCTGAATTCTCTATACCTTTAACTTTCTGCTGATTCTGTTGAAAATGCTTTCTTTTTCACAATGATGCCATTGTCAAGCTGAGATCTCAACATGATAAAGCAAATATTGTCATCTTACAATTTCCCCTTAATGTACAGTTGTTAAAAAGCCCTTTCAGAACTTACTGAGCTTCACCTGAATATTTTTATCTCAAAAACCAGTGAAGAAACATTCTGGGTTTCCACCTCTTTTGCTCCATTGACATTGTATTGTAAGCTCCCTGTACTTCTCAATCATCTTATTTTTTGTAATAAAATAATACCAGGCAAGCAAGGTTTGTGTCGGTGTGATGGCTTGTGAGACTAAGATATTTGACTGAATAGTTTGGAGAAGTTTTGCTAAGCTCTGGCCATGCCACTGTGACATCACGTGAGTGGTACCTCGTGCCACGGGCCACACTCACGTTTTATGGCTACTCTAAATGTGGGTACATCCAGAACTACGCTCATTTGAAAAGTTCAGTGGCTTTGGTTTCAGATAGCAATCAAAGCTGGAAACCAGGACTTCGGGAAGGCCTTGTTATTTTCTTGTAGTTCAGTAAATTTCATTCATCAGCCAAGTTGCTGACAAAGAAATACACAGATCCAAAATGATTGTCAAAGCAAAGAAGGTCTATTTCATTTTGCTGCCAATTCAGTGTCTTCAGCTAACAGCAAATGCAAGTCACTCAGCTGGGCACTAGGGGTGAGGAAGAAGAAAAGACATAATTTCTTAATAAATAAACATGTTGGAAAGAGACACAGGCAGAATATGCATTATTTGTACATTGGATTCTTAAAAAAGAAATGAGGCCAGCGGGAACAAATCCTTCACCCTGGTGCGTGCTGACATAATGAGGGGAGATTTTCAGACTGGTTTGGTTACCATTCTCTCCTTTGTGTTCTCATGTAGCCCCTTGGACATAAACACTAACCACAGAATGGGGCAGCGGACCAAAACAACACGGGGCAATTCAGGCGTAAATATTATCTATGAATGCATTTACCACACATCCCATTTCAAGACACAGGTGAAACACAAAAGTGCGGCATTTACTGGGTACTTAGTCTGTTTCCAACCCTTGCATGGAAGTGCCTGCCGAAGACTGTGCCTGGAACACGTTCAGGTGTTACTCCCCCACTAGGGTTTGTCTGTTCTTCCCCTGCCTTTGCTACGAGCAGTCCATTCTGTGCCCATCAGGACGTGGTTCACTGGTTTGCTAACCTCTTTGTACTTGAACTTTGACTCTTTACTCTCAATTGATTTTTGTCATTCTTTTAGCTAATGTAGATATTTTCCCTCCATGTGCTCTGGCCTAGCTGGGCTCACCCTTGACTGTTCTCGCTCAGGGGGTTTGGAATTAGGGACCAGCCACTAAATATGTTCTTTCACTGGTTGTTCTCAGCATTTATTTGTAGTGTGACTGTTATCCTCATTTTGCAGATAGGGAAACTGAGGCTCCAGATGTTTGCAGTACTGTCTGAAGTCAGACAGCTGCTATTAAACCAAATGGCATTGGAATCCAGTGTATTCCTGAATCCAAAATTATATTCACTGCAGCCCCTCCCCCATCTCCAGCTTTGAAGTTTGATTTTAGTGTCTTAAAGAGGCTGCCTTTAAAGTATCAAATCTGATTTCAGAAAGCTGGAGTGCACTGTGGCCAAAAGAAGGAAGGTGCTGGAGTCATAGTCAGTGGGTTTAAATCCACAAATGACATTTCTAAAGCCACATGACCCTGGGCAGCTGACATTGCTGACACTCAGACTTTTCATCTGAAAAACTCGTAAAATAGATACATAAACTCCTCGGGGATCTTCTACGGAGACTAACATCGAGCAGGCGTGATAGTAGGCACTCAATAAATGGCATCTGGTCACGATGGAGTTGTCATAAACAATTATTAAGGAATATAAGATTAAAGAACATATATTCTGGTTTTACAGTCTTATTATAAGCCAAAATCTCAAAGTCATACACTTTGAGAGAGCAGATCTTTATAATTAATTTTCCTGCAAAAAAGAAGCCATGATAATACCGTAACCACACGAGTGTGTGTTTCCTGCAGGTCAATGACATTTATGGGTGTTCTCATGGCACACCCCCAATGCAAGTGTCATTTAATCTCTAAAATGTAATTACTTCCTGAGCAAAGAATCAAAGCAAGGAAAAACTAGCAACCCAAACAAAAGCGGTTTAATTGTAGATCTCTATTTGTGACATGGAGTAAAAACAAAACAAAACAAAAAACAAAAACCCTGATTATCTTAATAAAGTATGCTTTCTCCTCCATGCTGTGGAGGACAGCTGAATGATGCATATGTGTTTCTCATCTTTATTTTAAAACGTGAATGAGTTTTGTACCTAATAATGCCTTTTCCTGTTCATTCTGGATGAAAATCATCTCTGGCAGAAGCAAGACACAGTACCAAAGATCTATTTGGCCAGATTTTGCAATCTGCAGTTCAATTTAGAAATGAAATAAGACTAGTAATGAACAGCAGAAGAAACCGAAGAGCTAAAAAGCGAATGACTCGTCAATTTTTATTATTTTCACTAACCAGTCTGGTCATTGCCTATGCAGTCTGTAGATAAAGAACTATTTTACAGGGCTCCGCATCTACTAGGTTTTAGTAGATTTTATGGGCAAGTTTCTGTAAGGAGAAGCTGAGCCTCAGGTTGAGAGTTGTCTGAAGAGAGAAGCATGCGGGCTGGCAGCAGGGAGACAGACAGGAGATAAGCAGAGGACCTTTCTTTAACTCAGTGCCCTGGGCAAGAGGGGAGAGCTCTGAGCATCATGTGACCCGCCTGCTGCTCCAGTTCCCCCGACAGGGGCTTTGTCCTTAGAGTCCCAGCACGGTCTCAGTGGGATCCCACGCTGCAGGGTGCTTTCTCCTCCTGGGTCGACTGTTTTCTGTCCGCTCAGCTGACATCTGAACCTCATGAATCTTTTTATCAATGGTTTCCATACCTTGCAGTGCATCAGCATTACTCAGTGAGCTTCAACAATAACCAGCAACTAAACCTGAATCAATAACCAATTTCCAGGCCCAGCCCCAGATATGTGGATTTGCAAGGGAGGCTGTCCAGGGCAGGCTCATCCTGCTCCAAGGTGCGGTCCTCCCCAGGACTCTAGACCGCCACACACTTCAAGGTCTCTCCCTTTGCGACATACCCTGGACCAGGGAAGAGAGAACAGAGAAACGAGCCGCCTCTTGATTTGGGTGACTCCATGGCCCCTTTCAGCAGGGGGACAACAAGCCATACCCAGGATCCCTCCAGCCCCTGCCTAGAGCACCTGATTCCCTCCGGCCTTAGCTCCCTGTGTGTGGTTCCACATACTATATCCCCCTTTACACCAGCCTGCCCCAGTGGTATGTCTGCATGGAGCTCGCCTGCGTACTGGAAGCACCTCCAGGATCCTGCTGCTCTCCAGGAAGGACTTCAAGGAAGTCAGGAAGGTTTATGGACTGTAGCCCTTTGTCTAGATGGCCCTGACTCTTGACAGTGTTGGTCGGTCCTCTCAAAGTCTGACCCGGCAACCCCAGGGTGAAATACAGTGTTTGAGTCATGTGGGTGGTGTTTCTACTTCAACTGGACTCTAAACCACCTATTTCTCTCACCAAGAGATTGTGCTGGAATTCCATCCCTCATTTCTGTTTGTCTCCTTCCTTCGGGGACGTTTTCATACCGATTTTTTTTTTCCTTGAGCTAAAAGTAATTAATCCTCTCCATGGAAATTTAAATAGTTTTCTAATTGATGTATTTATTCATAGTATTCTTTTTTTTTTTTTAAAGGTAAGGACCAAGTTAGAAAAATCACAGCATGTAATGTAAGGAGAGGGAATGGAGGTGTTTGCTGTTCTGTACCCCTCACCCTCCACACACAAGCTATAGGAAGAGGGAGCAGAAACAGGAGAGACAAGAGAAGAGCTGGATGGGAACTGATGATAGACCTCAGTGTATGTACCACATGGAGAGCAAGTCAGGAGCCCACAGCTCCGTTGGAGTTACGGCAGTGAAAAGAGCCCATGGGTATCACGGAGCAATGTTCCAGGAGATCACAGGGATGCAGAGTGTGATTTTATGAGACTGCGTGTTCTCTCTCAGTGTTCATCTCTTTGTCCGTGGTTCTCTGGCAATTCTGTGCTCTTTCTTCTAGATAGTTCTTTTTCTTTTTCTCCATACCTTCCTGTCTGCTACCTTTTTTTTTTTTTTTGGCCTCTTTTTTGGCCTCGCTTTCTCTGTTCTTCCATTTTTCACTCTCCTCCTGCCACATCTCTAAAGGGAAGCATAGAGAGATAGATACATACATACATACATACATACACATACAGAGAGAATTTATTCTATAAAGCTTTATCTTTTATTATAATTTTAAAAGGCAAGCCTATTTTAGAAGTTTATTTTCATTATTATAAACATAATGTATCTTTACTGTAAAAAAGAACAAATTTGGAAATTCAAGGAAAACAAAATACAAAGAAAAAATTAAGATAAATCAACCCACTCACCCCTGTAGCAAGGTAGTAAGTAAATAAAGCAAAACAAACAAAAAAAACCTCTAATGATTTTATCATCTGAGAAACTTTTGGTAAACACCTAAAGTAAGGTTTTTAAAATTTTTTTTGGATTTTATTTATTTTTGAGAGAGAGAGAGAAGAGTTGGGGGAGGGGCAAAGGGAGAGGGAGAAGCAGGCTCCCCACTGAGCAGGGAGCCTGATGCGGGGCTCGATCCCACAACCCTGGAATCATGATCTGAGCCAAAGGCATATGTTTAACCAACTGAGCCACCTAGGCACCCTAAAGTAATATATTTTAATGAGTGTTTATAAACTAAATAGGAAAGTAGCATTTTTAAAAATAATTTTTACACTTTTTTGATATAAATTATTGACCTTGGTTGAAGAAAGATTCAATTATAGGATGTGTGTATTAGTTGTATGTCTATATTTATAGAAGAAACACTGTGTGTGTATGTGTGTGTGTGTGTGTATACTGATAATTTTAGTAATATTTGCAGTATATCAATTAACTATTAAAGTTGGATTGAGTCTGTTTCAGGCTTTTCCTGGTATAATTCCTATCATAATTATTACTGTGATTCTAATTTAATTTAATCAGCTTTTGCTTTAAACCCTGAAGCATTAGTTTCTTCCAAATTCCTTATTTTATCCCCAAGAGTTCCCGTCCCAAAGCTGAAGTACCTAACCAAAAGGAGAGTTTGCTTCTTAAGTAAGATTTTGCTGAGTCCTGCAATCATAGTCTGCAGCCCGGCCTCGGCATTCAGTCCTGACGAGCTCCACGTGTAAGGGAGGGGTTATTCATCAAGCTTTCTTGTCCTGTGACAGCACTACCTCAAAGTGAAAGGGTGACTCTGGAGCTCCAGAGAGCCCCTTTGCAAGATTCTAAGTCCGTCCCATTCAAGCCACCAGGTGGTTTGGACAGGTGATTAAACCACGGGTCATCGCCTGAAAAGTCAGACAAACGCGGTTGCAAAAAGGACTGTTTGTGAAATCAGATTTTTCAATCAGTGTGAAAAATCTGCTTAGCAATGTGATAGTACCTTTCAGGCAATGACAGCGCTCCCCCAAATGGTGGCTTCAGCTGTTGGGAAGAGGCCATGCTGTCCATTTGGAGTCCAGAAGGGCTAGTTGACTGCCCTCAGCGTTTTTCAGGCTTTCTCGTATATTCGGCGATGACCATCAATGGCATCAACCTGAAATCCAAAGCCTGTTATGTCGAATAAACAATAATTTCAGTAGTCTTAATACTATTAAAATAAGACTCTCTGTTTTCTTAATGCTGACACAAACATGGCTGGCGTAATGTAACCTTCCCTACGCAATGTAGTTAAATGAAGATTTATAACCAATTTATATTTAATCTTCTGACAACATTCATTTAGCATTGCCAAATAACAGAAGCTGAGAAACATTTTGTTTTAGAATCCTGACACTGTAAAAATAATTATCAACCTGCATGTCATTTTAATGGGTCTGAAAGAACATTCCTCATTATATTGTCACAGAGATTAAGTTATTTTAGGGTCCGGTCATTGTGATCTTATCTTTTGCAAGCTAAAAGACTTTTTTGTGCCACCGTGCTCTTTTTCAGTCTGGTTGCTTGATTTCCTCCACATATCTGCCATTATTTATTCACTGACACAGAGAGAAATGAACGGCGTGAAATGTGATCTCCACCCTCAAAATTCTGAAGTCTAATAGGGTTGATAAAAATATCTATGGGATATGGTGGATTGAAAGTGATCTAAGTACCAGGAATAAAATGTAAATAAAATGTAGTGGGAATTAGGGGAAGAGGATTTACGTTTGATGGATGAATCCAGTAGGACTTCCTGGAGGAGGTGGTATTTTTGGACCTCAAAAGATTGTGGGGGAGGGGAACTAGGGTGTGTAGAAATAGGGAGAAATGATGCATTTTGAGATTTGTAAGCAAGGTAGAGGGGAAGGAGTAAAGGTGGATATTTATTGAGGCTTTTTACAATCCTCTCTCCTCAAGAAGAAGAAGGTTTTAAAGTATATTTTACAAAAGGCAAAATCATGACTCTCGAGCAAATATAAAATGAACACATTTGAAATATTTTATTTAATCCATTCATTTTTGAGGGACATCATAAGATGTTATTACCAGTCCCAAGAGCACTTGAGAAATTATGTCCAAGAGCTCATTCATCTTTGGGGTTCTCTGTTTCTCAGCTCAGAAATTATTATCTACTGGACAAAAATCTACAAATCACAAGTAACTTCACTAAGTCTGAGACCTCAAATCAAGATTAACATTGAATATGGAGGGGTGGTGGTTGGGAGGATGGGGTAACTGGGTGATGGGCATTAAGGAGGGCACGTGATGTGATGAGCACTGGGTGTTATATGCAACTGATAAATTATTGAACACTGCATCTGAAACTGACGATGTACTATATGTTGGCTAATCGAATTGAAATTAAACAAAAAAGAAAAAGAAAGATTAACATTGACTATATTCCCATAGACCTGAATGGCTACACCTGGCTATTTACATTTAACTTAAATAAATATAAATTATATTCAAAAGTACTTCCTTGGGTGCACTCATCACACTTGATGTGCTCAGTAACCACATGTGCCCAGTTAGACAGCACAGACGGAACATTTCAGCATTGGAGAAGGTTCTATTGCACAGCACTGCCCTGGAAAACCTTTGGGTGGCTTTTGCCCCCATGATTTTGAAAGCACTTGCTGCCCACATTTTTTGCCTTATTTCCAAGTTTTTGATACTTACTTTGGTGGCAGTAGGAAAGGATTTGTCGTGTGAGGGCAGTTTGGCTTGAACATAGAGGAGTAGGGAAAGTAAAGAGAGAGCATAAGTGGCGGGCCAGCAAGGGAGGTGCTGAGTTTATTAAGCCAAGCAGTTTGAATCTCATTCAGGAGGCAATGAGGAGACATTTAAGGAGAATGCAATGATCAAAGATTTACTTTAGGAAAATGAATCTGAAAGCAATTTGGAGAATTGATAGGATCTAGAGAGTGCAAAGACAGAATGACCTGTTAGTAAATTGCTTTTGTCCAGAGGAGAAGGGAAGGAAACAGAGGGAACCCCACAAGGACAATGGACACACACCTGTGCTTAGACACACCTGCTGTGTTGTTATCACCTGGTGCACGTGGTGTATAATGCGGCAGTGACATTGCATGTTTACCTGCGTTTCACAAGGCAGAGAAGATAAACTGCTTCTCACATAAATAACCGTTTTGGGAATTGTTGGTGTCAGAGAATCATTTAAGAAGTCTCAAAGAGCTGATTTCACAGAAATGCTGGTCAAACTGGTGCTGCTTTAAAAAGATTTTATTTGTGTTTATGATTCTTGGTGAAAATTCATTTGTAGTGATAGAATAAAAATGCTAAAACAGGGGCGCCTGGGTGGCGCAGTCGTTAAGCGTCTGCCTTCGGCTCAGGGCGTGATCCGGACGATCCTGGATTGAGTCCCACATCAGGGTCCTCGGTTGGGAGCCTGCTTCTTCCTCTCCCTCTCCCCTGCTGTGTTCCCTCTCTCACTGGCTGTCTCTATCTCTGTCTAATAAATAAATAAAATCTTTTTTAAAAAAATGCTAAAACAAGTTCTTATGATAGTTTATTAGATATTTCTAATGTATAGAATCAACATAGCAGATTGAGATGTTTATCCAGTTGATGCCTGTCAGTATGCTGATGTAATTTGAGGGTGGAAGGCTTCTATACACACGAACAAACAGGGACATCATGATGTTCAAGGTGGTTAAGAATGTCGCAATAGGAACACACCCTGATGTGGGCAAGTCAGCCCATCATCACTGAGTGGTTAAAGGGAACAGACCCCTAAAATGAAAACGTTTAAGGGAAATAGAAAGAGGTCAATAAATAATTTGTGCTCATTTAATACGTCACTAGGCTAGGTACCACTGATCCCCTAGTTGCTTGCCAAAATTGGAAGATAGAAACATGAAACAGGCCCTTCTCCTGAGAAAACTGTGGTTGCACACAAAAACAAAACAAAACGCAATAAAACAAACCCAGGCATATACAGTAGTTACGTTAAATCTAATAAATACAAGTCAAATGAGCCAAAACGCTGAGGAGTTGTAAGAGAGGGACACTCGCTCTGCCTGTTGTGTGAAAGGGGAGGCAGGACTTCTGGAGGACCTCACATTTGACACTTGATGCAGACTCTTTTAAAGGCGAGTGTGGCTTCCTGATGGAGAGAATTGGTCCCAGGCCAAAGGCAGGTGTGGAGGCCTGAGGATACAGCGCATGGGGATCGTAAGTGTTTGATTTCGTTACTGCACAGGGCAGTGGCGATTAGTTTGTGAAGTTGGCTGGGAAAAACCACGAGGGGCTGTGATGAACCATTTCGGCTGTGAATGGCAACATTTGTGATTATTTAGCACCCGAATAGACAGCACATATTCTAGTATTGTTTTTGATAATGATAATTTAAAATATTTCTATAGGAAAACCATAGATTTCCATTTTATAGTAATATACAAAGTGCAAGTGGATTTTAATAAAAAGTCCCTTGCCTGGCACTCCTTTGGGATCCACCCAGGGACCCTGGATGGCAAGTCATCAGCATCCTCCAGGGGAAGAGCACTTCTGTATGTAAGCAGAAGCTGGCATCTTTTCCTTTCTTTTTTCCTTTCCTTTTTCTTTTCTTTTCTTTTCTTTTCTTTTCTTTTCTTTTCTTTTCTTTTCTTTTCTTTTCTTTCTTTTCTTTTCTTTTCTTTTCTTTTCTTTTTCTTTTCTTTTCTTTTCCTTTCCTTTCCCACTTTTATTATTTTTTTTAAGTATGTTGTATAATGTGTTTTTAGAAGACAATTCCTTTAGCAGCTTGGAAGTTTCTTTGCTCAGGAGGAGAGGAAAATAGAGGAAGGGGGTGTAATATTTGGGGTGGTGGGGTGTGTTGGCTACAAAAGAGAGCCTGAGCCAGGATGGGAACCATAGAAGGAGATGACAGAAGAAACTTGGAGCTGTTGTTTCTGAAGTAGCTGTTGAAGATGTTGGGGTGGGGGGTGGATGGAGCTGCTGAGAGGGGGTGAACCATGGTTCCTGGATCCTGACGTGGCTGTCCCAGGGCATCATGATTCTGTTGATCCATCAGATCATGTGTAGGATTCCCGAGGTACCAGGGCTCCAGGTCGTGAAGCTAGAACACAGTGTGACCAGAGGGGACATCACAGACTCTGGATGCCGAAGTAGCTGCATCTCTCCACCCACCTTCCCTTAATCAGCGCGCCTGTTTGTTTTGGCCAGAGCCGTTTGAAGGCATTTCTTAGGTTGTCCCAGAGACCTTGATTTCCATAGATTGTACGAGTGGTGTGATACCTGAGACCTGAAGCACGATGTTCAGGGATGTTGGGGGTTCACTGCCCAACAGCACTGAGCAGATGTGGGCAGATGCCTCATCTCTGTCTTCCCACGGTCTCAGGATTCCAGAAGGTGTGAGCAGATGCACCTGGATAGAAGGCAGAATTGTGGGAACATGCAGCTCGATCATTTCAGACATTGAAACTCAAAGAACTTTCAAGAGGAGAGACTGTACTGTAAATATATATTCTTTCCCCCACTCTAAGTTCATTCTCTACTCTTCAGAGGATACTAGGGTCCTTCTCTGCTGTGCAGGCTTTTGATAAATATCCTTTAAGATACTTATGGATTGTGTCAGGGTTACTTTTGGATTTTAAAGCTGTTAATGTAAGGACTGTCTTGATGATGTTTTAGGATTTTCTCACATATTGCTAAAGTCTCAAGCACATGGTGAGGTTCCTGTTGATGTTTGCTGTTAATGTTATTGATAGACAGAATCTTGATATTCCTGGTGTTCTTCTGTTTCTTTATGACCGTCACCCTGCTTCCTTCCCACTATTCTTCCCTTCCCCCAACCAACTTGACTCTAGGCAGACAAGGTTCACCATGCTTAGAAAGCTAGATGTTTCCTAAGAAATTATACAGATATTTCTTTCTTCTCTCCTTTTCTATTTTAGTTTTCCTTTTATAGAGGTGGTGCGGAATATATGCCAGCTTGTGATTCTGTAGCACTCCAAAAGCAAGACCCCCCCCACCAGGTACAGCAATACTGATCAGTACTGAAGGTAGCACAGACATTACTGTAACCTGCAGCCCAAACGTAGTGACCCTCTTGTACTTCACAATATTGAACTAAAATGGACTTGCCTAATCTCTCCGATTTCTCAATTATTTGATCAATCAACTGGATCAGTCTCTACAATGGACTACACTATTCTACTCTGAAAGTGGGTGTGGAGGATAAAAATGAAACCACTGGTCACCTAAACCCCAACCTTAGGAGCGTAAATTCTGATTTAAATGCATGAAGCCATCACAGAAGATGGGGTGCATCAGGGTGATGTGGACATTAAGCTTGAAGACCAGGAGAGAGGAGTCCCAGAGCTGGGCCATGATGTATGAGCAGGACTGAGATGGGTCCTAGGAGGCCCTTTCCATGAAGCAAGAAGACTTCAATGGTCAAGGGTCCCAGGGTACCTGTGCAAGGTGTTTTAGCCAGAGTGCTTCTCCTGTGTACTTCTGGAAGCTTATGAATTCACAACATGACTATCAGCCTTGATTAAGAGAAGACAATAATTTTATCTTTTTTTTCCCAGCCTGATGACATCACCTTATATTTCTAACTAATCACTGTCACGAAAGAAAAATAATTTTCTCATATTTTAAGAAGCAGTAGAGATTTTCTGAATCTCAGTGACCACCAAAAGGTTTTCAAAATCAATGCTGAGAAGGATCAGATTTATTAACATTACATATTTTGTCTTATCATTTGGTACAGGCCAAATAGGATACTTAAAATATTGGAATTTGTAAGAGGATATTTAACAGTAGTAATGAAAATTGGAAATATTGTGCTAAAATGGAATATTTATACCAAACTAATTATCTTGGCTATTGTAGATGCAATAAAATGAAGAAAGTGGGAGTGGGGAGGGTCATGCCTGTCCTGCTATAGTCTCTAATTGGAGCCATTCCACTGAGTCTTCATTTCCTTAACAGGTTTTGCTAACACTTGGACTATTTAAAATAAGGAAATTGTAAAATTGTGTTGTTTTTTAATAGCAAGAAAAGTTTCACTTCTGCAAAAAAATAAAAATAAATTCATTGATTTCAAGGTCAGACCATGGATTACCATTTCTTGCTTTAACATGCAATTTTAGAACATGTGCTAAACTGTTAAAAACGAGATTTACTTTTCCTTATTTATAGTTGCTATACCTGCACATTCTTCCTGAATTCCAGTGCTGTAAAATGTTAATAGAAATTTCCATGAAACCTTTAGTGCTAATTGGATGAGAGAAATGGGTTGGTAAGGCAGTTGATGATTGCTGGCAATTGTTCATAATCGCCAACCTGTGTTCAAGTGCCACTTTTTAGCAGCCGTAGAATTAATCCCCTAGAGTATTTAGTAAAAACCACCATCCCAGTCAAGCTAGTACCACGTGGGTGAGGAACAAGTAGATGCTTCGTAATCAGAAAAACTTGTATTCAAATCTCTGACCACTCCTGTGGCCATACTGGGGATGCTGTTCAACTTCTTTGAGCTTGTGTTTCCTCATTTATAAAATGGTGATGGTCACACCTGTGTTTCAAGGCATAAACACTAATACTGCCATTAAAATGAAATTTTGAAATCCATTTTGAATCTCCTTCAGTACCATTTTACAAACACACACACACACACACACACACGAGTTTTCATTTTGAAAGTATTTTTTTAAGTGCATTAGCTAGCTTGAAAACTTTACCCTCTAGACTGGATCCACACAATTATTTACTTTTTCCATTCTTTATTTTTTTACAATCCATCTCTAAGTGATTCATGGGAAAAATATTCTAGTGAACATTAAATCAATTAAGGACTTTCCATCATGGTTTATGTTCCATAATGTTAATTGTAAAGGATGTGGTTGAATTTGAAGCAATTTTAAAGAGAACTATACCCCAACTGTTTCTAAAAATTTAGAGGTAGGATTAAGATGGAAATAATATGTAGGAATCAACATTTTTTAAAGATTTTATTTATTTGAGGGAGACCACGAGTGGGGTACGGGGCAGAGGGAGAATCAGACTCCCGACCGAGCAGGGAGCCCGATATGGGGCTCGATCCCGAGACTCCAGGATCATGACCTGAGCCGAAGGCAGATGCTTAACTGACTGAGCTCACCCAGGTGCCCCAGGAATCAACGTTTATAAAAGTTGGAGAGTGGTCACCTGAGGAAACAGGAGGACTAAGTGCCCACAGGTATAAGTAGCTGGGAGTAAACTGAATTCTAAATTCGTTGACAGCAGGTAAGGGTAGCTAAAATGTACCATGCGTCCAGTATGTGTCAGACACTGTGCTGTGTGCTTTACTCTGTTTCCCTTTGTTACGTCCTCACAACAGCCTATGAGTTAGGAGCCACTAGCATTCCTATTTTGCGTCTGAGAAAACAGGGCCCGAGGGTTAATTGAGTTGCCAAAGGTGCTGAGGCCGGGCTGTGGTCTGGACCTAGATGGACACGTCCTGAACTGTAGAGATTTTGTCTGAGGAAATAGTGAACAGTCATCTGTAGTGTCAAGAATTCATTCCGTGTAAATTAGAGTTATGGGTGTTCGTTCAGTATTTTGAAGAGCTGTGACTTCTTTTTTGTCCCCCACGGTAATGACACCCTGCCAGTGTCCATTCCTGGGAAGAATAAGCAACCAGATGGACCCGGGCTTGGCTTTGAACCAGATTATTTATTTAAACCTAATCCTTAAATTATGCTTCACTCTACAGTTTTGTCTTGCCATGGGAGATTTGGTTATTACTTTCAAAATGAATAACGGAAAATAAATTGGCAACAACCACCTCCCCGGCAAACAGGCAGAAGCATTAGCTTTAATCTGCAGTTTTTGTCTCCCCAGATGACATTATTGTGCAGATATGTTAAAGACCCTAGCACAGGGGCATCTGGATGGCTCGTCCGTTAAGCATCTGACTCTCGATTTTAGTTCAGGTCATGATCTCAGGGTCCTGAGGTCAAGTTCTACATCGGACTTGGGGCTGAGCTTGGGGCTTGCTTAAGATTCTCTCTCTCCCTCCCCTCCCTGCTCTCTCTCAATCAATCAATCAATAATAAAAACCCTAGCATAAAAATTGAGAATTAAGTTATAACTTTTAAGAGCTGAGGATCCATAGAGATTGCTAACCATGTTTTAAAAGTGCATCAATTGACTGGGGTTATGTAATTGCAAGTTGTTTATAACACAGTTTTACCTTGGTTACTCTGCAGGAGTTAAGACTATGGCTTGTTAAAAACCTGGAATAGTGTGGCTGGGTTCAGTGGGGTGTCATAACCCATTGGGTAAGGGTTGAAATGAAATGTGTTTCTGTGTAGCAAGTGCCTCCTTTAAAGTAGTTCTACTTGTAAATTTTCAGAATTCGGGTTTTTTTTAAGGCAAGAAACAACAATTGCTGGGGAGAATGTGGAGAAAGGTGATCTCTCCTACATTGTTGGTGGGAATGCAAGTTGGTACAGCCACTCTGGAAAACAGCGTGGAGGTCCCTTAAAAAGTTAAAAATTGAGCTACCCTATGACCCAGCCATTGCACTACNAAGAAGCTGTGGTCCATATATACAATGGAATATTACTCAGCTATCAGAAAGAACGAATTCTCAACATTTGCTGCAACATGGACGGCACTGGAGGAGATAATGCTAAGTGAAATAAGTCAAGCAGAGAAAGACAATTATCATATGATTTCTCTCATCTATGGAACATAAGAACTAGGATGATCGGTAGGGGAAGAAAGGGATAAAGAAAGGGGGGTAATCAGAAGGGGGAATGAAGCATGAGAGACTATGGACTCTGAGAAACAAACTGAGGGCTTCAGAGGGGAGGGGGTGGGGGAATGGGATAGACTGGTGATGGGTAGTAAGGAGGGCACGTATTGCATGGTGCACTGGGTGTTATATGCAACTAATGAATCATCGAACTTTACATCAGAAACCAGGGATGTACTGTATGGTGACTAACATAATATAATAAAAAAAACATTAAAAAAAAAAAGAATTTGGTTGTTTTTTTTTTCCCACTTAACATTCAAAGATTTCGGATTATATTAAGTCCTATATACAAATTTTTCAAGTATTCTTTTTTGTTTTATTTTTATTTATATTCACCATTTTTGTGGTCTTAAAGATAATATTGATGTTACTGATTTCAAATATGATATGCTGATATTTTGAAGGATATGTGGTTAGTCCTGTAAGCTTGACTGGTGGAAAGATGTTCTGAATATTTTGTAATCATGGCCATATTCTGTTCTATGTGAATTTAGTTCTCACACCACCCTGCCTGCTACAACTTTTATATCATTCGGTGTATGGCAGAATTTACTGACCTAGCAAATAATTATTGAGTGTTTCCTAAGCTCATGGAACTGCACCAGCTGCTTGGAACATATGAAACACGGTGCAGTGTTACTTCCGGGGGTTGGAATGACAGGAAAGGCAGGACAAGTAGATGGCACGTGTGGAGCAGATTTTATTTCAGTAGTTTGCCTTAGATTGAAGTGTACATGATCCTTATCTTATCCATGATCCAAAGCAAAATGTCACACAGAAGAGATGATTCTGAGAGTCCACATTGAATGGATTTCATGTGGAACTGCTTTAGACTAACTCAATATACATTATTTAAACATTATTTAAACTAGATGAGTAGTTTCAGGTCAATATAAGGGAAAAAATGAGAATTTCAAAGGTATCAAGGAACAACTGAAGAACTCATCCCAGTGGAAAGCACAGAAGAGGAGAATAAATAACAATAAATAACAATGCCTGGGGTGCCTGGGCAGCTCAGTCGGTTAAGCGTCTGCCTTTGGCTCAGGTCATGATCCCAGAGTCCTGGGATCAAGTCCCACATCGGGCTCTCTGCTCAGTGGGGAACCTGTTTTTCCCTCTGTCCCTCCCCCGGCTTGTGCTCTGTCTCTCACTTTCTCTCTCTCAAATAAATAAATAAAACCTTACACACACACACACACACACACACACACACAAAACAATGCTGACCTTCAGAGATGGTGCTGATTTTATTTTTTTGGTATAGATGTGCTGTGCTCCTGGCTCATGAGACATAATATTCCAGAAAATGTGGCCCATCTCAGGCTGAAGGACCACTGCCCAGAAATATAATAGCAAGATTCTGGAAAATGTCGGGGGAGAAGATTCTCTAGGGCCTTGCTCCCTGTCACAGGGTCAGGGCCCCAGGTTCAAGAAATTCTGGACAGAAATAAGGTCTCTTCCACAGTGAGCTTGTACGAGTCAAACAGGCCTGAGGGTACCTCCGAAGTGATAAGAGGGAGAGGTAAACTGAGAGAATATGCTGGTCGTAGCTGAAAAATGGAGCTAATGGTACAGACATTTTCCTTGGTGTTTAAGCAACAACAACAAGGCTAGAGGAGGCAGGAGGGCCCGAGCTGGGGATACTGAGTACCAGGCTTGGCACAGTGGAGGGAGTCAGAGGAAGGCTGGGAAGGATGCCTCCAGACAGGGACTCCACCTGATTAAATGCTGGTTCTGTGGTGTTGGGACAAGTCAAGTGTGTAAAGGTGACAAAACTAAGCTGGATACTTTCATACTCTCAGATGTAATTATTTAGGGAGATATGTTATCCTTATGGGGAAATCAAAGGACGAATTCTTAGAGGACGTGCCATTTTAGCTGGACCTGGAAGGTGTGGATCAAAGATGCTGATGGCCGTGGAGATATGGCAGTCACTGTCCAGTCACACATCATGACTCGTTTGGCTTGGTCTGGGGCATGGGGCACGTGCAAGGAAGAAGTGAGAGGGAAGCTCTGTTCTGCCTCTAACGCAGCCAAGTCCCCAAGTCCTACCTCAAGGTGCTTCAGGCTCAGACGGTCCCCTGTTCCCCTCTCACCAGCCAACACTGTTTTCATGTTAGCACACCTAACAGCAGGCTGCTGTGTTTCAGTGTCACAGAAGAATCTCCTCGTATAGTGACCTGCAGGCTTGATGAGGGAGGGAGAGAGGGGACCAGACACGTCATTGTTATGTATTCTCCTTTTCTGTGCTGTCCAGTGGGATGAGTTCCTCAGTCGTTCCTCGCTACCTCCGAGATTCTCAGTGAGCGCACGGTGGCCACCACGTGGGAGGGTGTGGGTGTGGAACATTTCCGTGGTCACAGAAAGTTCTCTTGGGCAGCTTGTTCTGCTTAATGTTTTAATGTGATCATATGTGATAAGCGTAGTCGTAAATCAAATGTGTGCCTATGGTTTTATAGGACATGGATACTGAATATTATTTACTATGATATAAAACATGTTAACTCGCACTCTTTCCTCCCCGGTAAACAAATTATCTAAGCAATTAAACTCTTGATTTTCGGTGACAGCCTGTGGTAGAACCTTCTGAGGTCAAAAAAAAGTTTTCATGAGAATCAGAATGAGTATTCTCAAGTATTCATCAATCTTATTAAAACAACTTTGTTAGGCCATAAGCCCATCATCTAAAACACATTTAAAAACTGTGAACTATGCACATTATGCCAGTTTCTCAGAAAGCCAAATCAAATAATATGTATTCTTATTTGTTTTTAAAAATTTATTTATTTATTTGAGAGAGAGGACATATGTACAAATGGGGGGAGGGGCTGAGGGAGTGGGAGTATCTCAAGCAGAACCCCTGCTGAGTGCAGATCCTGACACGGGGCTCCATCCTAGGACCCTGCGATCACGACCAGAGCTGAAACCTAGAGCTGAAACCTAGATCCTGAACTGATTGAGCCACCCCAGTGTCCCAACATATGTCCTTTTTAAAAAGGGACTTCCCTCGATATGTTGTGAATATTGTTAGTGATTTCTGGAATTCCCTGGATCAAGAAGGGAGAACAAGAGAAGAGTGGAGACTTGACTAAGGATTATGTTAACTGGACAAAGTGAGTGAGAAAAACTAAAGATAATGATAAAAGCCCAATGCCAAGGAAACACTGGGGGCACCTGAACACAGAGATTCACGCTTTGGAGGGCCTGGCCCCTAGCCTTGCTTTTAATTTCTGTCCAGGAAAAAAAAAATGAACTTCTGAACAAAAGGAATGTACTTTACTTTGCAAAATCATTACATTAATAGACTCAGCCTCCTGGCTTATGATAAAATAATAATAATAACAAATAAAAATTACTGAAAGCTGTGGTGAAGGGAAGAACTTAATTGTCAGCAGGTTGTTCAGAAACATGAGCAGTTTGGCTTGCCGCACGTCAAGCCCTACACGCTGAGTTGAATCCTTCCTCCAGATTTTTTTCCAGAATTTTTTTCCCCCCTGAGAAACAGTTTCACGAAATGCACTACAAATGGAAAGTTCCTGCGGTTGGATAAAGTCTGGGACATGCTATGCTCTGTGCATCCCTCACAGAGTCACAGCCCGCTGAACATCCCGCAGTGAGAGGGCTTGCTGACCTTGACTTAATTTAGCCTCACCGCAAATGATTTGGCTCAGGAATCCCAGGTATAGGGGCTTGACACGTTTTCACAGCTTGCAAACCATGATAGCGTTCTGTAGGATATACTTAAAATATACCTGATTAGCCTCTGAGCAGAACTACTGAAACAACCAAGTCCCTCAAGGAGCTCAACAGCTTTATAGGAAAATGTCCATATTTTTAGGATGTTGAAGGATGCAGGGATGAGTAGCATGATATCTGCAAGTTAACTACAAATGACTCAGCTGAAAATACATATGTGTAGTTTATGTGTATGTACATATATGTCCACACACACATAGGGAGAGGGGCACACTCAAAATATGGGCAAATGTTCACAACTGGTGGACTACATCAAAGGACATGATGTGTAATACTTTTGACGTATTTCTCTAGTTCTGAAAATGTATTCTATAAAAAGAGGGAAGTATTACAAACCCAAACACAATCTGCATTGATTATGTTGGGCAGTGAAGGGGTGGCCATATGGAAGAGTTGATTAGGCAAGAAAAAGGATTTTAAGATCCAGGCAGAAGTAAAAAGGGAAGAAGATTCATGTTCTTGACCAGAGACAGTGACACAGCTGGAGAAAAGTCATTCCGGGACATTCTTCACTTCGCCTTGCCATACCTTTAGGAGTTAGGGCTCCATATTCAAGTCTATACCTCAGATATTCAGTCAGGCTAATGGGATCATTGCCCAGAAAACATGTCAGGGTGTTGTTTGTCCTTATTCCTGTCCTGTGCGCTCCAGGCCTCAGCGTGGCACAGAGAAGTGTGCCAGCTTTAAATAGTGTGATCCAGCCAAATTAGCGAGGAAGCCATCCTGAACAGGGGATCTCAGGATTGACCTGAAAGCCCCTACTTCTTCACCAAGTAACGCCAACAGCTTGAAATTTGCCGTCACCAGGACTGGCCCGACCTTGATCTTCTTAGACTATTAATCCCCAGCCTGCAGCCGGCTCTGGGAAGCACCGTGTAATAGATTGCATGTCATCTTCTATGCTTCTAGGTCACAGACGTGGGCATGCAGTATTTTCTGACGAACTTCTCAAGGTCTTTGCTGAAGGTTGTAGCACACAGAAGAGTTCCCCGGTCTCGGGATTGCGCCTGGCTCTATCATTTGCTGAAACAATATCGCAAACGTTGCTATTGCCCTAAGGGGGAGAGAAGAGTCATTTAGCTTCCTGCAGTTTCATAGATGCATCATTTACTATTGTAAAGCTGTTGCTAATATGCTCTTTCAACAATGCTGGCTTCTTTGCCACCCAGCTCCCCTTCATAAGCTTCTCCTTTCCCCATTTCTGTTCTCCTCCTCCTCCTCCTCCTTGTTCCTTTTTATTGTTTAACCTTTACAGTAGTAGGTTATAAAAATTGTGAAATTGGATTTGTTCCTATTTCTGATAAAGGTTTTCACACTAAGGGTTCCTGCCTCCTTCACTAAGCTCTTGGCACGAAGTAAAATTGTCAGCCCTTGTGGTCTTCTGATATTTTGTCAGTTGTTATGGTATTTTCTGTAACTTTAATATATGGTTCTATCCATTGCATTTATGATATATATAATACCTTAAGAATATATCTTATGTAATTATTACATTTGCTAGTAACAATGTGATATTTATAGATTTGGATATCTTGGCACATTAAGGCACTAAAGTTACAAAGAAGCATCAGGAAATTATAGTTTCTTGTCACTACAAACATGTATTTATATTTTATCTTCCCTTCACACTGGAAGCTAAATATTAATCTCTGGAGAATAATAACTATAAAATATATTGGTAATAAATGATAAAATTATAAAATTTGACATTTTTATTGTGCTTTACATTTTACAAAGTATTGTCACTTACAATATTAGTAAAGATGGCTGAACAAATGACAATTCAATATACCTACAGAGGCTTTTTTTAAATAAATTAGTAAGAAATAAATGGGGTTGCATTAAAACTTTAGGATGTCTCTTTGTTTCTCATTATTTTTGTACCAACTATTTTTAGTAAACCATATGTATTTGGGAGGCTGAAGGTTTTCACTCATAATGATAAAAATATCCTTTATTATTTGTAGATGATCATAATAATAATAGTAAGATTGTAAACAAACTTCATATGCCATGACATTTTATGTAACCCCCTACCCAACAAGAAGTAACGTGTAAAGATTACAAGAACTAGTTAGTAATATTATACATTTAAAAAGTCAGTCATTTTATTAGTGAGTGCTTCTAAATAAAGCAAGCTTTTTGCAGAAATGGCAGTGGGACACTGCTCTGAAAAGTCCACCTAATGTACTGAATAACACTATTTCTGTATGCTGACATTTGAGAGAAGTGATCAGAGATGTTTAGTTACTGATTTTTTTTTTTTTTGGTCCAGCTTTTATTCTTGTGTTATTTGAATGGCATTTGTCTGGGTAGAGAATACTAGTGGAACACAAAGCACCCATTTCTGCACACCACTGTCGGGCTCTGTTAAACCCCTCAGGACTCTTGTCTTACTTTATATGTGACTTCACCGGAACCCAGCAAACAGTGATCATGTGAGTCATATCATGAGAAATGGGCTGGTATGTCCCTTAAGATAAGATTTTAAGAAAAATCTAGAGCCTTCCAAACTGTGTACAGAAGCATGAAATAGAATTCAGGAGCAGTGGTCTTTAAATTTCCAATAGTCTGTACATTTCCTGTCCTTTTTACAAACTTCAGTGGCCCAGAATGCATTTCACCTCCCCGTGTTGCAAATCCACTTGGCTGGCTCTCCTGGCAGCAGCAGGTCGCTTACTCTGCTGAGTAAGTCTCAGGGCTGTTGGCAAGAAGAAGAGATTTTCGCGCTCGAGCGTAAAACTAGATTCCTAAATTAAATTGTTGTATCCTCATTGGAATCTTTATCCCACTAATGTTTCAAAATGCTCCTGGGGAGATAGTTTTAAAATTTATCTCAATTTGGATTCAACATTGATTGGCTACTTTCTCTGCTCCCCCCCCCAGCAGGTAGAGGAACCTACAACAGCTTTTATGTTTATTGCAAAGGCCCCTGTCAAAGAGTACAGCCAGGAAAACTCCGCGTGCAGTGCAGCACCTGCCGACAGGCAACGCTCACCTTGGCCCAGGTAAGGAGCTACGGCATTGGCAGAGACTGCCCAGAAAAAAAGGAATGTCTGTTTCCAGAGTTGCCTTTTGAGGTTGCTAATCAGAGAAGACCTGTGACTGAAAATAAAAGACATTCTGCTATGTGGTTGTAATGGTTAATGGTATCTGGAGTTTCACTTAAATATACATTACTCTGTAAAACATTAGGTAGTGCTGGGCCGTCGTCTCCATCTGTTTAGTCCAGGTGCCCTGAAAGGAAGCATTGAGAGTGCGTTTATAACAAAAAGAGGTTAGGCTTTGTTGAGGGTGTCTTTTAGAAGAGGCCAGGAAGGAGCCTTCTAAGACACTGGAAATTTTCTTGTCTTGATCGGTGTGTCCGTAACCTGGTTGGATATGTGTGTCAGAAGCCACTGGACTGGGGCGCCTGGGTAGCGCAGTCGTTAAGCGTCTGCCTTTGGTTCAGGGCATGATCCTGGCATTCCGGAATCGAGTCCCACATCGGGCTCCTCCGCTGGGAGCCTGCTTCTTCCTTTCCCACTCCCCTGCTGTGTTCCCTGTCTCGCTGGCTGTCTCTATCTCTGTCAAATAAATAAAATCTTAAAAAAAAAAAAAAAGAGAGAGAAGCCACTGGACTGTTGGTTGAAGATGGGCACACTTGAGGTTGCTAAATGTAATAGCTCGGTAAAGAAGTGAAAAGGAAAGTCATAGATCACCTGCAGTGTGCATATGAAACTGAGGTCTGCAGGCTACCATCTGCTGTGGTCCCCGCTTGTGTTGTATGGTTCACAAGCTAAGAATGCTTTTGCATTTTTAAGTGTCTGGGAAATATCCAAAGAGTAATGCTGTGTGGCCCATGAATGCTATATGAAGTTTAGATTCCAGTCTCCATGGTGACACTGTAGCAGAAGGCTGTGCCGCCCATCTCCTTACGTGTCGTCTGTGCAGCTTCCATGCCCAGGGCAGGGGTCATTGTTGCCACACAGACTGGATGCCCTGCGGAGCCTGACATACCTTCCTCTGGCCCCTTTGAGAAAACATGGTGGACCCCACATGTGAACCATGCACACAGCTAAGGCCATGGCTTCCCCGTGATGGTTGCACAGGATTTGGCTAAAGTTGATGTGGATGTGAATGTGCGTGAGTGAGGAGGGCATTCTGGTTGGCGCAATCAAGAGTCAAGGTCAAGGGTCTTCAGGTGATGGGGGGCTGAAGTGGGGACAAGGACCCCCTTACCACACTGGGCCCCCCTTATGGTTACATTTAGATTTTTAGTCCACAGGTGATGGGGAGCCAAGACGAAATGTTAAAAATAAAAGCAATCTATGAAATGACATTTTAGAACCTTATTAGTGCTGTAACAGTCTGTCATTGAGACTGAAGTTGGTGACAGATTGAGGGCAAAGAGGTTAATTAATAGACTCTTCATATGGTTCATGCTGGAGGAACTATGAGCCTGGGTCGGAGTGGTGGCCCATGGAAAGGGTATAACGGAGCAGCATGGAAGAACATGAAGGATACACCCAAGAAAGGAGAATCATGGATCCCCACCTCAAGCCTGGGGAAGATGGTGGAATTACTCAAAAATGCAGCTCAGTATTTCACTCTGATATAACCTCTCTGCTACACAGGTGAATCCTGTGACTGCACTTAGGGAGACAAATCCATGAGTGCTGGTTTGTCCGGGACCCACAGGACTGGACCTTTTTCTGGGGGTGTCACTGGGCAGTGCTTCTGTCTGAGAAATATGCTCTGTTAAAGTCCTACAGATGTTTCTCTTCCACCAGAATCTCTCCTCTGCCATAAGCCTTTTCCAGCGCTGTAAGCAGCCTCTTCTGTTTTTGTGGTCTGTGCTCCAGTCTTGATTGCCTCAGATGGTAGATGTGACCTATTTATATTAACTTCCAATTGTTCTTAGTGAAAACAGCAAGAACAAATTATTATTGAACCCCAAGCTTAATTATTTTCATACATTATCTAATGTATTTATTTCATATCACTCTAAGTACTGTCAATGACCTTATTTTAGATTTAGGCTTAAAGAGATTAAGGAAATGAGCTTATGAGACTAAGGGTTTGAACTGGGCTGTGTGATCTAAACTCGTAAGCTCTGCAGTTTCCCCATTTTTACCCCACATATGTTTACACTAAATGTCATATGCTCAGATATCCTCAGTGATCAGACAGGTGATTTAAGCCTTAGGTCAGAAGTATGCAGTGGAGGGGGTGAGGCCCATGTTCCGGGAAGAGACCAAGGCCCAGGTAAGGAGGCTGCTTCTGCCAGTTGTTAGCAGCGGTGGGGGTGCTTAAGGGGCCAATCTTTTACGTAATTAAGAGAAACCATAAATGTGGATTTTTATGTGAAATTTCTCATTTAAAAATATGTTCCATGGGGAAAAAAACAGAAGACAAAGAGGAAAACCAACCTGCAGCATCTGTGTAAATGCGCAAACCGGGGCCGTACCCTACAGGTTACTTGGTGCTTTAACGTGAGGTGCTTAGACAGCCGGTGTGTAGTAAGCACTTACTTCCAGTGAGTAATTGCTGAGAGGTTGTATGGTGCGAACTTAAGAAGACCACTCTCCAGACCCTTCGTACTGCACGGATTAGATTCCTACGTCAGTATTTCCCTCCTGTGTCAGCTTGGGGACGTCTGTTACCTGGGATAATGGTATCTACTCCTTATTTGTTGTAAAGATTAGTTAATACATGAAGAGTATTTAGAACAGTAGCTGGAAGGGCGCCTGGGTGGTTCAGTCGGTGAAGTGTCTGCCTTGGGCTCAGGTAATGATCCCAGGGTCCTGGGATCAAGCCCCTCGCCTGGCTCCCTGCTCAGCGGGGAGTCTGCTTCTCC
>NC_048227.1:103876565-103883902 GCF_002007445.2 Ailuropoda melanoleuca | reverse complement strand
TCAGGGCATGATCCTGGCATTCCGGAATCGAGTCCCACATCGGGCTCCTCCGCTGGGAGCCTGCTTCTTCCTTTCCCACTCCCCTGCTGTGTTCCCTGTCTCGCTGGCTGTCTCTATCTCTGTCAAATAAATAAAATCTTAAAAAAAAAAAAAAAGAGAGAGAAGCCACTGGACTGTTGGTTGAAGATGGGCACACTTGAGGTTGCTAAATGTAATAGCTCGGTAAAGAAGTGAAAAGGAAAGTCATAGATCACCTGCAGTGTGCATATGAAACTGAGGTCTGCAGGCTACCATCTGCTGTGGTCCCCGCTTGTGTTGTATGGTTCACAAGCTAAGAATGCTTTTGCATTTTTAAGTGTCTGGGAAATATCCAAAGAGTAATGCTGTGTGGCCCATGAATGCTATATGAAGTTTAGATTCCAGTCTCCATGGTGACACTGTAGCAGAAGGCTGTGCCGCCCATCTCCTTACGTGTCGTCTGTGCAGCTTCCATGCCCAGGGCAGGGGTCATTGTTGCCACACAGACTGGATGCCCTGCGGAGCCTGACATACCTACCTCTGGCCCCTTTGAGAAAACGTGGTGGACCCCACATGTGAACCATGCACACAGCTAAGGCCATGGCTTCCCCGTGATGGTTGCACAGGATTTGGCTAAAGTTGATGTGGATGTGAATGTGCGTGAGTGAGGAGGGCATTCTGGTTGGCGCAATCAAGAGTCAGGGTCAAGGGTCTTCAGGTGATGGGGGGCTGAAGTGGGGACAAGGACCCCCTTACCACACTGGGCCCCCCTTATGGTTACATTTAGATTTTTAGTCCACAGGTGATGGGGAGCCAAGACGAAATGTTAAAAATAAAAGCAATCTATGAAATGACATTTTAGAACCTTATTAGTGCTGTAACAGTCTGTCATTGAGACTGAAGTTGGTGACAGATTGAGGGCAAAGAGGTTAATTAATAGACTCTTCATATGGTTCATGCTGGAGGAACTATGAGCCTGGGTCGGAGTGGTGGCCCATGGAAAGGGTATAACGGAGCAGCATGGAAGAACATGAAGGATACACCCAAGAAAGGAGAATCATGGATCCCCACCTCAAGCCTGGGGAAGATGGTGGAATTACTCAAAAATGCAGCTCAGTATTTCACTCTGATATAACCTCTCTGCTACACAGGTGAATCCTGTGACTGCACTTAGGGAGACAAATCCATGAGTGATGGTTTGTCCGGGACCCACAGGACTGGACCTTTTTCTGGGGGTGTCACTGGGCAGTGCTTCTGTCTGAGAAATATGCTCTGTTAAAGTCCTACAGATGTTTCTCTTCCACCAGAATCTCTCCTCTGCCATAAGCCTTTTCCAGCGCTGTAAGCAGCCTCTTCTGTTTTTGTGGTCTGTGCTCCAGTCTTGATTGCCTCAGATGGTAGATGTGACCTATTTATATTAACTTCCAATTGTTCTTAGTGAAAACAGCAAGAACAAATTATTATTGAACCCCAAGCTTAATTATTTTCATACATTATCTAATGTATTTATTTCATATCACTCTAAGTACTGTCAATGACCTTATTTTAGATTTAGGCTTAAAGAGATTAAGGAAATGAGCTTATGAGACTAAGGGTTTGAACTGGGCTGTGTGATCTAAACTCGTAAGCTCTGCAGTTTCCCCATTTTTACCCCACATATGTTTACACTAAATGTCATATGCTCAGATATCCTCAGTGATCAGACAGGTGATTTAAGCCTTAGGTCAGAAGTATGCAGTGGAGGGGGTGAGGCCCATGTTCCGGGAAGAGACCAAGGCCCAGGTAAGGAGGCTGCTTCTGCCAGTTGTTAACGGTGGGGGTGCTTAAGGGGCCAATCTTTTACGTAATTAAGAGAAACCATAAATGTGGATTTTTATGTGAAATTTCTCATTTAAAAATATGTTCCATGGGGAAAAAAACAGAAGACAAAGAGGAAAACCAACCTGCAGCATCTGTGTAAATGCGCAAACCGGGGCCGTACCCTACAGGTTACTTGGTGCTTTAACGTGAGGTGCTTAGACAGCCGGTGTGTAGTAAGCACTTACTTCCAGTGAGTAATTGCTGAGAGGTTGTATGGTGCGAACTTAAGAAGACCACTCTCCAGACCCTTCGTACTGCACGGATTAGATTCCTACGTCAGTATTTCCCTCCTGTGTCAGCTTGGGGACGTCTGTTACCTGGGATAATGGTATCTACTCCTTATTTGTTGTAAAGATTAGTTAATACATGAAGAGTATTTAGAACAGTAGCTGGAAGGGCGCCTGGGTGGTTCAGTCGGTGAAGTGTCTGCCTTGGGCTCAGGTAATGATCCCAGGGTCCTGGGATCAAGCCCCTCGCCTGGCTCCCTGCTCAGCGGGGAGTCTGCTTCTCCCTGTTCCTCTGCACTTCCCCTGTGCATGTGCTCTCATTCTCTCTGTCTTTCAAACAAATAAATGCAATTTAAAAAAAGAACAGTAGCTGGAACATAAATAGACATCTTAAATGCTTTCTTGTTACTTTTTAAATTATTCATGAGTACTTAGTGGGCACATGTACACACACACACACACACACACACACACACACACACGCTTTTGTACTTCACCATGAAATCAATCCAGACTTTGGCTAACTCCTTTCAAAGAAGTGCAAGCGTCTCCTCTCCCACCCTGTTCATCCAGAAGCTCTGTGTAGCCCCCTCAGCTTCTCACCTGGACCAGCATGTCCCTGGAGCGATGATCTCTTCCACCCAGCAGTCTAGGCTCTGCCCCGTCTCAGAGGCCCACTCCCACGACCACCCCACACTTTGTCAGTTCCTAGAACTGCTCCACATTTGATTATTAAATTCCGACTTTTATTCTCCCTATGTTATTTTTGCTCTGTACCTTGTTAGCCCCTCTCTTAAGTTCATCTAGAGCTATCTGGCCTTTTCTTTCACCATTTCCTCCCCTGATAGGCTCTAGCTACAACTGCATTACTTCAGATATCACTAAATTTCCATTCCACATTCTGTGCAGTTGCCCATTTGTCTATATTCTAAATGTTGGTAAGCCTCTTGTATCAGATAACTTGCTGGTTTGGATCCCTGGTGCATTTTCAACACTTCACCCAGTACCTTGCCCATAGTGGGGCACAAAGCTAATAGTGTGAAGTGAATGGTGTCTGTACTTGAACCCTTACACACTGACTCAGTAGATCCACATACTTTAAAATTAGACTTGGCATTTTGTGATCACATTAATCATAGAAAGTATGACTGTTTCACTACCACCGGATTTTCTTCCTTTCATTTATATTCTGGTACTTGTATTTTTCTCTACTTCTCATTACAGACCTATGAATTAGATATTATTATCTAGTGTTTTTAATAAAGAGACTCCATGAGGTTAAGTAATAAGCTCAAAGTCACACAGTTAAGAAATGTTGGTCCCAGGGATGAAAAGTCTTCTGTGTTTTTTTAAAGCCCTTTTCTAGGGTAGATTGTTCACTCTACAAAACTGGTAATCAGTGTCCTATTACCCAACTACTTCCCTATACCTAAACTATCCTTCAGAAATTCTCTTGGGGGGAAAAAAACTACTTGAAGATTTAAGGATAATGGAAACAATGATTCAAAGATTACTTATTTTACCTGAAATTTTATTTTATTTATTTATTTATTTTTGTAATCTGGAATTTTAGTATAGTTACTAGATGCAGCATCACTGGTACCTGGTAAATAAGTAGAGCAGGTCCTTTGATTTTTTATTAATGACAAACATCCACACCCAATGGTACCTTCCAGTAACAGCTCTGTGGAGCAGCTGAGTAATCAAGAGTCTGCAAGCCAACACTTAGCGGTGGGTCGGGCAGGAGCCTAACGTTGCCGAGAGGAAGGATTTCTAGGTAGAGAATAGGCAACTCTTGGGTTTGATTTGTTCAAACTTTATAAAGATCTACAACTGACAGTATTTTCTCTAGTCAAGAAAAAAATAAAAAGAGAGAAAAGACGTCGTGTGGCTGACAAGTTACATAGTGAAGCAGGATGTGGTTCATCTGAGCTTCCACAGCTTTTTATATTCAAGGAGAAAAATCAGAACCTACTTAGCTACCTGGGTTATTTTTTTAACATAATTTTATTTTTTTTCTGTTCTGAAAAAAATCAGTCTACAATACGCCCTTTGCCTCTCATGAGTCTTAATAGTAAACTCCTAATCATTTTTTGTTGTTGTGGGGGACTTACTCATAATGCCAACATGTCCTCAACACTATTTAAATTTCATGTGCAAGATAATGAGCTGCCTCCTACATGATGTTCCAAGGTTTAATTGTTTACATGTTTCACATTTAATATGATGCTTCTAATGAACTGGCAAGGAAGACAGACGGCCATTTCTGTCACTGTGTTAGGGTGGGGAAACTGATGTCCAAGGTTTTGGCCTGACCTTGAGGATGAATTGAATATCAGCTGGGACACCAGGTTTTCCTATGAATTTAAATCAAATTACCTTCTTTATTTCATGGTGACCTTGACCGGGATTTCCACTAACCAAATAGCCCTTAGAAACATGAATGCTCGCTGGAAAATAGTGAGCAGCGGCTGATTGGATAAACATGGCAGGCCTCCAATTTCCATTTGCCTCTTCAAAGATTGTCCACACAGAAATGACACAGGGTTGAGCACAGAAGGGCGGTTGCTTTGTACTGGCATACATATCTCTGATTATGTGCTTGAACAATAAAATGGGTAACCTAAAGTAACCTCTGTCATCACTGTCTCCCTCATTAGTGTGGAAAATCAAATGACGAGCAAGTCATAGTCTCAGAGCCTTTCTTTTTTTAATTAATACAAAAAAAAATGTGGGCAGAAAAAGTAAAGTTTTCCAAGATATGTAGGAAACACACAGCTTTTAGAAATAACTGGAAATTAAAGAAGGAATTTAAATTGGAAGAAGAAGCAGCACCGAGAAGCTTAAAGATGCTTGTCCCTCCCCCTGGGACCCTGCCAGACTCAAGGTTACAGGGTCAGCAAGTGTGGTCCTTCTAGTCTGTCTTACTGTAAGTGTGGTGGCAAGGAGGGAGCCTTCTGACATGCTGTCAAAGATTTTCTGGGACCAATTCCTAAGAACACAAGACTTCCAGAGACCGTGTGACATGTTAAAAATTGTTCCTGGCCTGATGAAGTTTTGTTAGAATATGATCCTGATGGTGAGGAGGCTGTCCGCAGGGGTCATGGTATGACGGTTTCTCCTCAGTCCTGCAAGCTCCTGCTCCCTAAGTCCTAAGAGTGCCCTCTCCTGCATCCCATGTCCCTCCCTACCACCACGTGTCAGCCGTTGCCCACATTCTAGAAGGACTTGTCCTCCTGAAGACAACAGAGCTTCTGGGATAGGGAGAAATGGACTCACTTCTCTAACAGGACACAGGCTTAAAATACAGTAAGAATATTTATGACTAAAACAGTCTATCGACTAAAAATAATCAGAAGCTAGAATGGATGTGGAGTTTAGGGGAGAGCGCACACTGCATAGCACGTTTGTCTGGCAGCATTGGACTGGGGACTGTCTGGGTACAGAGAGCTGGAGATGATGGCTTCCTGCGGTCCCTTTTCTGTCAGACGTTCTGGACTTGAATTCTACTGCTGTGCGACTTTGGGCAAGTGACTTAAATCTTTGTCTCAGTTTTCTTATCATAAAATGGAAGTAAACAATTTCATTAAAGTTCTTGTGGATTAAATGATTTAATTCTCTTGAGTACGTAGCACAGTGAGAACAAGAAATAAAGTAGCTGGCGTGGAGGCACAGAGTAGACATGGAGGAACTGTCGCTCTCACTGTCGTTCTTTCAGGGAAAGAGTGTTTTACCAAAAGGCATCAAAGCAACGGCTGAACTCACGTCCTGAGCTTGTACCTCCAGGACTCTTTCGTTCTGATGAAGGGTACAGATTGTTCACCTCCCCCCACAAACTCGGGATAAGCCCAGTTATCCGCCATCAACATCGTTCTGTTTGCACTCAGGACTCTTTCGTTCTGACGAAGGGTACAGATTGTTCACCTCCCCCCACAAACTCGGGATAAGCCCAGTTATCCGCCATCAACATCGTTCTGTTTGCACTCAGTTTATTAGTTTTCAAAGGAATCAGAAGGAAGGAGATTACTGCAGCCAAGAACTCCAGGAGATTTTTTTCCCCCTACAATCATTATAATTACTTTATCTCAAAAAGAACTTTATCTTTGCCACTCTAATGAGATACTCTGCCATGGAATAGCATTAAAGCTAAAAGGTTTCTGATGAGAAATGGGGCAATAAATAGAGTAAGATGTAAAATGCCTGGCATGATGGATTTTATTTAAAATTGGTTTATAGATTAGGAACAATTTATGTGAGGGAATTTATTAAGAAATATTGTCTAGCTGAGAGTATTGAAGATGGCGGAGGAGTAGGGGACCCCTTTTTCAGCCGGTCCCCTGAGTTGAGCTGGATAGGTACCAGACCAGCAGGAATATCCACGGAATCAGCCTGAGACGCAGGAAGATACATCTGGATCTCTACAAATGAACATCTCCAGCGCTGAGTATCGAGGTACGAAGCGGGGAGCCGTGAAACCGCGCACAGATANCTCCCCCCACAAACTCGGGATAAGCCAAGTTATCCGCCATCAACATCGGTCTGTTTGCACTCAGTTTATTAGTTTTCAAAGGAATCAGAACGAAGGAGATTACTGCAGCCAAGAACTCCAGGAGATTTTTTTTCCCCCTACAATCACTATAATTACTTTATCTCAAAAAGAACTTTATCTTTGCCACTCTAATGAGATACTCTGCCATGGAATAGCATTAAAGCTAAAAGGTTTCTGATGAGAAATGGGGCAATAAATAGAGTAAGATGTAAAATGCCTGGCATGATGGATTTTATTTAAAATTGGTTTATAGATTAGGAACAATTTATGTGAGGGAATTTATTAAGAAATATTGTCTAAATGTATAATCATTCCTAAACTTAATATTTGTTACGGATTAATTGTTAGTAAGGAGTCTACTTGCTTCTCTTAATATCAAAAGCTGTGTAATGAAGCCTTGGAATATATTTAAGCTTATTTAGAAATGTGTTACAACTCTGTTTACTTATTTATGCAATTATTAGGCATTTCTGAGCTTTTAGAGTTTAATGAAAGAGTCATTGCAAATTGTCTTATGTTATTTAAATATATATATTTTACTTTTTATTTTATTTATTTTTTATTTTTATATATTTTACTTCTTATTTTTTTTAATTTTTTTAAAAAAGATTTTATTTATTTATTTATTTATTCATTTGACACAGAGAGACAGCCAGTGAGAGAGGGAACACAAGCAGGGGGAG
>NC_048227.1:103862468-103875888 GCF_002007445.2 Ailuropoda melanoleuca | reverse complement strand
CAAGACCAAGCTACACATCTTATAAATAATCAAATACATTATTATATTAGGTAAATTGGCTTTTTTGCTTATTTGGTAAATCAGCTTTCATTGAATTGATTTTCAGCCAACTTCCCTAGAAGCCCCTCCTACAAATGGCCATAGAACATACATGTATAGAACACAGTAGTTTTATTTGTCTGAAGATAAAAAATTTCGTGAAAGTTCTGGGTCATTTTAATGGCTCTCAATGACTCCTCCAATGTTTTAGCTGGGGTTCTAGTGGGAGAAGAGCCATAGATGAGAGAAGAGGAAAGTGGAGGGAACAAAATGGCCTCTTGGACTTGGCTTGAGCCTTATGGTTCAGAGGAGAATGAGAGCAGAGGGTCATTTTTCATCAGAGTCTGTGTGAGAATCTGGGCTAAAGTCAGAGCTAGACACATTCAGAGCTGTGGAGAAGGGAGCCCAGCATCCCTTGAGTACCAGGGTGATCCTGGGCAGGACTGCCAGATTAGCACACAGATATGCAGGATTCAACTGCATTTGATTTCAGATGAACAATGAGTTCTCTTTTAGGATAGTTATGTTCCAGACCCTGCATGAAAAGTAACTACACTACATATTTTTTTTTATCTGAAATTCAAATTGTCATCTAAACTTCATCTGGCAACACTAGTTGTGGAATCATGTCTTCCCTCTTTGCTGGGACATCTATGTCACTATCATGGGTTACTAGCATGGACACCAGGGAGACCCTCAGTGGGCTTTCGGCCCAGCTGCATAGAGGCAAGCGGGAGCTGGAGTAGGACATGAACAGCAAGACTGATGAACAGAACATCGTGGAGCTGACAAACATAGCAGTGGTCAGGTGTGGGGAGCAGTCACAGGGGGCGGTCTAAAAATAACAGGATCCCTGAGGAATAATCCCAACATCCTTGTGTGAGAGTAGCTACAGCGGCCACCTAAGCCACACTCATACCTTTACTGGATGGAAGTGTTTGTTTCTGGAGGACTGCTGATAATTATTAGTAAACTGAAGGGAACTTCTCATTAAAAAAACAAACACAAGAAAACAATAAATGTGTTTTTGTGGAATGGAAAAAAATAGTTCATTTTTTCTATATTATGTTAATGTGAATATTAAATAGTTTATAAACAAAAAGTAAAAATATAGTTACCTATTGAAATAGATACAGTGTCAGATACACATATAAAATAGCTCATGGGGCGCCTGGGTGGCACAGCAGTTGGGCGTCTGCCTTCGGCTCAGGGAGTGGTCCTGGCATTATGGGATCGAGCCCCACATCAGGCTCTTTCTCTGTGAGCCTGCTTCTTCCTCTCCCACTCCCCCTGCTTGTGTCCCCTTTCTCGCTGGCTGTCTCTATCTCTGTCGAATAAAGAAATTAAAAAATCTTTAAAAAAATAAAATAAAATAGTTCATGATATAAGGCAAATGTTATATGTAAATTTAAAGTTATTTATGAAGTAATTGAAATGCTCTCCAGCAGAGCTGTAGGCAACTTTAGTCCCTATGTACTATGTTCCATTATTTCAATTACAGAAATTCTTATGTTGAGAGCTTTTGTCATATGCTTCATGTTGCAGAAGTTTTCAGAATTTTTCTTTGGTCATTTGTTGTTAGTTGGAGTGATTTCAGTAAGTTGAAGCCTGCATAAATGTTGGTTAGTATTGGTCATTCACTGACATTTTAATCTGGCTAATAATTCGCATTTGGACTTCAGGGGAGAAAACTTTTCACTGCTTCTTTATTTAGGGACTCTGTATTAGTAAATGACCTTTTTTAAATCATGGATTTACTTACAACTTTTTAAGAAAAAGAGTAAAAAAGAAAACAGTCTTACCAATGCATGTTCCTGGAGCACACCTGTAGGACGTCTGCTACATCAGAGCTCCCTGGAGTTTGGGTGCTTACCAGGCAGTTGCCCTGCGTCCAGCTGTAAATTGTGTCTAACCATTTCTGCCTGGATGCTCAGCCGTGCTCCTGACCCATGACGATAGTGTGAGATTTCTGAAATTGTGGGTAGGAAGTTAAGTCATGCTGTTCTAAGATGCATGTGTATATATTTTAAAGTGTATTGAGTTCTTTATATCTGTCTATCTATCTATCTATCTATCTATCTTTATCATGAGCAATGAGTATTATTAATAACTGTAAATTATTGAATGTTTCCCAAACACCAGGGTCTAACCTCAGCACTTTACCAAAATATCTCATTTAACTTTTATATTTGTATAGTTCTTTTATTAATTTTCATGTATATGCATTGTTATGTCAGTGTCATTTTTGTATGTGAATGATGGTTAAAGTTTTCCAAAGTCTGTCAATCATTAATGACATATGGTCATTAATCTATTTAATTGGAAATTGAGCTACCTAGCATTGTATTCCTTGTTCAAGATGATACCTTTAAAAACAAGAGAAATATCTATTGGAACTACATAGACTATTTTGGCAAAATCACAACCTTCATGTATGTATAAAACATTAAGAAAAAATAAGGTTTTTCAAAGAAAGTTTTCCCTGTATTTTATTATTTCATTGTAATTTGCAGTTAAATGTAGCATATTTTAGAACTGTGTTTCTTTATTTATTGGTTAACTCTGCAGTGTAACCCCAGCAGTGATAGAATGGACACTCACATAACAGTGGCTTAACCCATAAGGATAGAAGTGTTTTAAGCACTGACAGGGTTGTTTGTCCTTTACCATCCATCCACTGTTCATGGCACAGCCCTGGGTATCATGGCATCAAGTCTGCAGTAGGATGGGATGATGGGGAACAGCCTGTATGTCTCATTTACTTTAAAAAGGAAATAATAATAATAATTTTTAGAAGGCTATTTGCAGGCTTCTCCTTATATCTCAATGTTCAAAACTTGGTCATATGGCCACTGGTAATTACAAAGGAATCTTGCAAAGCAAGTTTTTTCCCAAAAGTGAACAGGATATCCATTATTGGCTTAAACCAATCTTATTTATCCACTGATTTGGGTCCATTGCTTCTCCAAACAAAAGCAGCATTCTGTTAGTAAGGAGAGAGAAGGAGATGGACATTGGTGGGCTATGACTAATGGCTGCCATATTTGTAAATGTGTAATTGCTATAGATGCCTTTATGAACTCATCAGTTTCATTACTGAGTCTGTATTATACAACTATATACTCTATTTGTATCACTATGGCCACACTAGGAATTTGGTCAGTTTTGAACTTGTTTTTATATGGAAATGTCATTGTTGTTTCAACAGTTGTTTCTGTACATAAATGTAGTTTCTTGGTTGTTTATGGAATGAAAATGATATCCATTTGACCACATAGAAGCATTATCAAGAATTGGGTAAAGAAAAAATAGATATTTAGGGCCGTGCCTAATTTATTTGTTCCTTGCTTAAGAAATACATGGTCCAAAAACCTCACTGGGAAAAGATAACTAGAATTTAGGAGCCCTGTCTTACTCCATAGTAGATCATTTGCCAGTACTTTATAAAGAACAAATTTATTACCTAGCACTAAGAAAATGTGGGGGGTGGGAGAGCCACATTCAATGACCCTACAACAGAATTAGACAAGACTCTACAGATCAGAACTATGATATGTTTTTGCAGTCATTTTACAGAAGCATTGATACTAATGCATGCATCTATCTTTCATCTGGGAATATTAAGCTACCTGCATAAATGCATCAGTGAAGCCAGATGAGAAATGGAGAGGTTAATTGACTTTACTTGGGTCCACCATGAGAAAGTAACCACACTGAGAATTAACTCTGGGAACTGGAGTTTAGATTCTTATTCAAAGCACCCATATTGAGATACATTCATTCTCTTACTAGGACCGAGGGAGCATAGAGTCTTGCTTGGCAGCTTTTTCCTGAAAAAAGCCAAATTTACTAGATTACATTTCTTAAAGTGGGAGTGGAAATTTGGATAAAAAGTGAAACATGGGTTTTTTCCTTTGGTGAAGAGGCAATAGAAGAGTGCTGGTGTACTTGGAACATAGGGAACTAGGGAAAGTAGAGGGGAGCTTTCATGGATTATGACTGCTTTCTAAGTGACTGGTTAGGTCCACTGGTTTGTTGGAGGGCATGATACTAACAAAGCTAGAAGCCATGGCATGAGCCCTGCAAGGGCCACTTACCTTTCTGAGTCCCTACAATCACTTGTTAGTAGGATTAAACTTGGGATTCTCCCAGCTAGTTTCAGAGAATTACATTTCTGTCTAGAGTCATCATGACCCTGAATTTTATGTCTTTTATATCTTCAGTGGTGCACTGGGAATTTTGTATTAATTTAGAAAGCCATACCAATTAACATACACTGACCTACAATTAAAATCATCCGATAGGCCATCGTTTAAAGCTGAGCTGGTAGCATCATTTCATGGACAAATGAAACTTTCCCCACCATAATGTGTTAAAAATAAATGAAAAATCATGTTATTTCTCTTTCTTACTGAATAAAATATTCTATTTGAAGTAGTTAGGTAGAAGGTCAGTGAAAACAAATGTCACATAATCTGCAAGTTCTGTAATGTTACCGTAAAGCTAAGATTTAAGCTTTGCATAAACAGTTGTAGGGAGGATGATTATATTTATACATATCTATATAAATCTATGTAGTTATATCCCACAAAATAAGTAGAGTGTGACCAAAAAATGAAAGACTCTGTTACTTGGGTACCTCTCAACTCTATTCCATTCTTAAACTCAGTGCCTTGAGGCAAAAACTATACCTTTTCCATCTTTGTGCTTTAGAAGAGTGCTGGTTGCAGTAGAGATGATTAGACATGATTTGTGGAGTGAATGAATCATTGAACTGATGGCATCATAGTTACTGTATGCCTTGGCCTACCCATAATCTTATAATAGGAATGGCCTATGTAGTCTTCCAATCTAAATTTCCTCCTGATACAAAAGTTGCCCTTAAAATATATGCTCAGTGTTTGTCCCCTGTCTTCTGCTCCAGCACTTTCAGTATTGGAGGAATAATTTCTTTCCAAGTAACTGTTGTCATTGTATAGAACTTTAATTGACAGAGACTTATTTGCTCTGAAATCTGTCTTCGCCCCTAACTTCTAGCTCTACTCTTTGGAAATAGAACAAAATCCAAAGAACTTTCTGTTAGGCAGCTCTTCATATGTCTAAAGAAGACAAAACAATTTACTTCCTGGGTCTTCCTTTCTCTCATAAACTGATGACTTTCAAATGTAAGAAAGGTGAAAAGTATCACCTTGCCTCAAAGAAATTCATTTTTCTGTGAATAGCATCAGAGTCCGGAAAGGTCTGGCAAGTGTGTGAAAGAAACACTGTTGCTAGATAAGGATGCCCTGGGAGACAGGGCCGGCAGATTCCTGTTTGCACTTGGACAAGGCTTGTGTGGACAGGCGAGGGTTGATCCAGAGCATTCTGGAGCAGAAGCCTGAATTGCAGAAAGGTAAAAACGGACCTTACATAGGTGCCTCATTCGTGGAACAGTGATGGCATTCAAGCCGAAGAAGAATCAAGAAGTATATCAGAACTGACAGTTCAGAGAGAGCAGACGTGGTGGCCACCAGTCAGGAGCTGAGAGTACGGGACTGTACATGGCGAGGCTGGAGGGGCCACTTGAACTGGACGCCTAGTAGTGATTTTTTTAAGGCAGGTCCAGGTGGTTCCAGTAGAAACACTGCACAATCCACGAAGTGGTTCCTGAGCACTGGTAGCTCCTTTTGCGGCTGATGCTTTCGTGTCTTTCACTAAAGCACTGCCCTGGAGTCCTCATAGATGGCAGTTGCTACCAGGGCCAGTGGATAGCTAAGTCTCAAATACAGTTTCAGCTCAGTAAATATGCGTCCAGTCTCATGAAGAACAGTCAAGCAGCCGCATGAAAGGCTTTCCTGTAGTCCTGCTAGGGCCCATGTTAGGCTGGGTACTTCCTGAGGGACTGGGGGGGGGCACCCCTTCTCTCTCTCCCCACCTTGAGCATCTACTCCTGCTCTACCATTGTGCTCCATTCAGTTTCTGATGTCTCAGCATCAAAGCCACATGAGACGACGAAGGAAAATCGAGAGGGAAAGTTCTTACCTGACCTACCAAAAGCTGTCCTGGGATATATGCGAGCTGTCAGGAGCTGGCGAGTGTGGAAGGCAGGCTCCGTATCATGGCTCCTGTGTGGGCCCTTTAGAGGCCACCGTGGGAATTCCAGCCTCACCTGCAGTGATGATCCAACCTCAGCTCCTGGATTCTCACTGCTTCTTGCCCATATTTTCTCTGTTTGAATCTCCTCAGCTTTCCAAGAGGAATGTAGAATGGCATTCTTGAAGCTTCTTCTCATTTTCCAAGGGTAATACTCATACATGTTTTGTTTTAACAGAGTCTGGGATCACGAGCAGAGCCTGACATAACTGCATCCATCTAGTCTTCTCCATTTACCCAGTGGGGCTCAGACCCCACTCACTGCCTCCTACTGACTCTAGAACAGCCATATCAGGCTCTCTGAGTTATTCCAGTGAAGCCCTTCTTTCTTGATTTAAGATGAAAGGAGGCTTTCCGTTGTGTTGCGATGTCGATACAGTGCAGTTTTCAACAAAGAAATCATTTTCACAAATTTATATCTACGCAGTCTCTAACAAACTGACTTTTGCACACACGATGTTGGTGAGAGATTTCAAAAAAAGCATCGTGTGTGGGCCAGGGGGTGAATGGAAACTGCACTTTACACCCATTTTTGCTGTGAGCCTAAGACTGCTCTTAAGTAATAGTTTATTTGAAAAATTCTGTCACCGGGTTTTAGATTTTATACGTCTGCATATGTAATCAGCACCTCTCTTGGTTTACAAGCTTTAGTGTATCTGTGCTGTGTTGACACCATTGATATAATGTGCTATCACGTAAGTTGACTCTGTAGAAACCGTAACTGTTTAAAAAGTATTTCCATGTCCTTGTCTTGATTCAGATGGCAACTCTATAAATAGCAAAAGGTGGGCATCCGTTTTGCTATTTACACCTGCGAAAACTGCGAGGTTCATAGAGAAGAAGGGAGTCATCAAAGAAACAGTATGAGGTGGGGCTCTGCTTTGAACCCACGTGGTCTGGAAGAGTCTAAAGATTCTCTTGTTCTCCTCTGTTGCCTCCTCTCTTAGCAGGACTATCTTTAGTTGGTACATCATTATCTTTAACACTACTTGCTCCATAGGTTCCCTGAGGCATTTAAAATATTTTAAGCGTGCAATATCACTGTCAGCCTTCTCTTCTGAGATGTTCTTATATTTTCTTTGATTTATATTTTGGAGACACCGTCTTTGTTGAGGCCACAGATGCCGCTGACATGTTCTTTGCTAGATGTCATGTAACCAATGTTCCAACCATCTATTAAATTCCAGCTCATGGTATCAAGATAATAAGAACGGAAAATTAGCTGAATTATGGGCTCTTGATACCACAGAGATGCTGTCGTTTAGACTAAGCTGTTACTCACTAGTCTTTCCTGAGAAAAAGATTTTCACATCGCTTATAGTAAAGGACACAATGAACACTGGAATCTGACACTTTTTTCCTGAAATGTTGTCCTTCCTAGTGCTTTCTTAGGCAACATGAATGACTTTTAATAAGAACTTAAATTACTTTAGTTTTAATTTGGAGCAGTATGTTCAGGGATGAATTTCTGTTTCTTTCATTTGGAAAACTATGATTTTGAAGGGAGATGAGAAGAGAGTAAGTCGGTGCAAATATTACTTTTTATATTTGATTTGCTGGAAAAATAAACACTGCAAATTTACCTGTTACAACTTGAAATTTAGTGAATCTTTGTTTTCAAATGGCCGTGTATTATATTGAACTTGGGAAATTCCAATGAGTTTAGAAAAAAAATCCATAAGATTGGAAAATGTGCTGTGGTGAATAGTTTAGGTGAAATATGTACTGAATAATATCACACATCTAGGGAAATGCCAATCTATAAGTTCAGAAAGGCAGAGCCCAATACACATTTTTCATAGCAATGTCAATTTTGCCTTATAAGATGAGGCTTTATTTGGGTTTGTCAGAACAGAAGACCAAGGTGGACAGTAGCATCATTTTGCTTTTTTCTTTAAGATTACATTTTTATGTATTTGAGTTTTGAAATAAATGTCTCATTTAGGAGACTGAAATTGGTAGTGTTAGAAAGTGGAGAAAATTCATTTGCTTTATGTTTCTCAAAGGCCTACAGGCAAGTACTTCTCAATACTGCCCGTTTTACCCCAAACACGCACAGCACTAAAATTTGCAAGCACATAGGAAATGCACATCTTTAACTTCACTGGGGGACCAGGATGGAAGGAAAATCAGAGGAGGGGGACAAGCTCAAAGAAGGAAATTTTGGAAAAGCAATCGAGAGAAAGAGATGATGGCGTGTGTGTTTATCACTTTTTTGTACCAGATAAATATAGAGCATTCTGGTCATCACAGAATTCTGTTGGGCAGCACTAGTTTAGGGAATTCTGGATGGATGAGTAAGATGGAGTTATTTGGATTTTTTACAATTTAAGTGCATTTTCTTAAAACTTAGAAGAAAGAGGACAGAAAGAAGAAGAAAGAGAAGGAGAAGGGAGGAGGAGGAGGGAGAAGGGCAAGGCAGGGAGGAGAAGAAGGGAGTAAGGTGGCTATTTGGCTGTTGCTGACACGGGGCGGGGTGGGGGGTGGGGTCAGGGGATGTAATACTAGAGGGATTTAAACCTTAGGAAGGTTTTATGGTCAGTGAGCCCAAGGCCTAGAAATGAGATGAGGTCTGCCTTGATCACAGCCAGTTGTGACAAATGACCTACTAGGGCCGAGGTTGCTTGCTTCACAGTTACTATTTTATCACCATATTCAATTTCTCCAAATATGTATACATTGCATGAGAAATTTTGGAACCAGACATCTTTGGTTCTTATCAGACATCAAAGCTTACAGTCTCTCCCGTCCCATGCTGAGGCAGGAAAGGAGGTGGATGTCTTTCAGAGAGCAACCCACTTCACAGCCAACCTTTTCAAGGTTCAGGGGCATCCCAGCAAGGACAGTGGGTCCGAAGATTCTCTGGCCAGCTTGAGCTAACTCTGAGCCTGTGAGGGTTGGGTGTCCATAGGAAGTATGTCTCAGGTCATTGTTAGCTATAGACCAGGTTCTGTGGCAGAAACCCCCCAAAGTTACACCCTTCTCTTTAGGATCTTGTTACTTCTCCATCTCCTTATGTTTCCCCCATTTGGATAGCGGCTCCCTTCCTAGTGCATATAATTCCCAATATGAGAAAATACCCCCCCCCCCACATTTAGAAGCCAAATGCAGTGCAGTGTTGCTGGACAGAAAATCTGATCTACCTGAGACCGCATGGTTGTAGAAAATACAATTTTGTCAATGAAATGCAAATGTACATTACCCCAGTACTCATGCATTTATAGAAATCCTTTTTAACAATATTTTTTTTCAAATCAGCAGAAAAGTGTCAATAACAACTTGTCAGGTATGTTATAAAGGTTGGCTGAAATGACTGAACAATAATGGGCTTTAGAAGTAGGTGAAAAGTAGTTCCCACAGGACCTGACTTTGAGTGTCTGAAATCACATAGCAGTTGTTCAATTGTGAATTAAATTTTAAGGCACAAACAAAAACATTTTAAAATATCATTATTGAAGTTTCCATTAAGGAACAATTGCTGAGATTCACCATGATCACAGCAGTAACATTGTATGTGATCCTGTAAAAGGGGTCCAAGCACTTTTCTGCTTTGAAGGTCCCCGGTAGCACTGAGAGACCAATTGCATCAGGGAAGCCATAATAGCAGAGTAGCAGGGGTCCTGCATAGACAGACTCCCCACAGCTTCCTTGAGAGGAAAATGCTGGGACTCTTACACCTCACATGTTAAGAGGCCGGTGGGCAACATCAGAAATCTCACCGAGCCATGACCTCTCTTGTGGGTGGTGACCTCTCTGGGCAGACAAGGATATGAAGAAGTGTGGTGATTTGCTCTGGGGGGACAGGAAGAAAGTATCTGGCGCATGGATGCTCTACAAACTACTGATCTAATTAGACAAGAGATTCAGAATCTTAACAGAAACAAAGTGGCTCCCCAGGGCTGTCGCAGGGACTTTGCTTTGGCTCATCATGTTCCTAGGGGAGTGTGCAGCTGCTGTGTACCCTCCACTCTGTCAAAGCCTGCCAGATTGGAGAAAATAGCCAAAATCTTGCTGGGTGGATAGAGGAGCTGGTGAAGCCTTTTGGATGGAAGAAGCATCTCAAGCAGTGACCGGGAGCATGTATGTTAGAGAAACTAAGAGAAGGGCTGCAGAGAAGGTAGAGAGGAGAAACGGGTAGAAGAGTGGCAGAACTGTGGTTTGGTTTTGTTTTTTAAGATTTTTTATTTATTTATTCGACAGAGAGAGAGACAGCCAGCGAGAGAGGGAACACAAGCAGGGGGAGAGGGAGAGGAAGAAGCAGGCTCCCAGCGGAGGAGCCTGATGTGGGGCTCGATCCCAGATCGCTGGGATCACGTCCTGAGCTGAAGGCAGACGCTTAACCGCTGTGCCACCCAGGCGCCCCAGAAATGTAGTTTTGTAACAGAAACTGTGAAGTAGGTAGAGGTTATTTGGGAAAACAGATTGAGGCCATTCATTAAAACCTGGAACGCCAAGGAATCAGTGGGTTTGGGGTAAAGTCATTGAGTAAGGTTTCTGGACACTTGTGTCTCAGCTGCCTTCTGGACCTCCAGGTGGGGATGCAAAGTAGGCAGTTGGGTATTCAGATCTTTGGCATGTGGCCCAGCATGCACTCTTACAAGCCTTAAACACACATTTTAGTGAGAAAAAGAAAGTCCTCTGATCTTGCTTACAGATTCTTGCTAGAATGCCGGTGTGAACCATGACAGCTGGCTGAAGGGTAATAACTCACCATCATCCCATCTTTCCAACTCAAGTGTTACATTTGTCTCCTGCTTGGGTGCCAGCATGCCCTCTTCATTTAGGAGGAAGTCTTTCTTAGGTGACACATCACTCTTTCTTGCAAGTAGACTTCTGCTAAATTGACCCCTCTAGTCCTCTGGACAGGCTCCATCGACATAATTGAGACCATGACAGGTGCCACATATCCTCAGGCTGAGCCCCGCTGCTACAGGTAAAATAACATTTCAGTTCGATGTTATAAGTTTACGCTGGGCACCTCTCATCAAGTTTATTCCCATTCTAACTGTAAATACAAAAGGAATCATGATGTTAAACATAATATTTGAACTTTAGGCAACATCCATATTTAATGGCTGAAGTTTAGCGTATTTTCAGCAACCAGATAGACTACTGGTATACCACAAGCACAGCAAATAACAGCACCGACTGCCATGCTTCTCCAAAGTGGAGACAAGGTGGAGACTAACTTACTTTGTATATAATTCCTTCTTCCTACACACATTATTTGTGAGATTTGGGGAAAACAAGAGAAGGTAAGCCAGGAACTCAGACTACTGATACTCTGTGGATGCCTATTTCCAGTATTAATGTCTTACTAATATCTGACGCATTGCCAAAGTGAGAATTTATTTTCTGTTTTTGGTAACAGTGTAGCCAATTGCTTCTCCCTAGATGTGTGACCTTTGGCAAGACCCCTAACCATTTTGAGCCTCTTTCTCACCTTTAAAATGAAGGTGCTTGGGGGCGCCTGGGTGGCACAGCGGTTAAGCGTCTGCCTTCAGCTCAGGGCGTGATCCCGGCGTTATGGGATCGAGCCCCACATCAGGCTCCTCTGCTATGAGCCTGCTTCTTCCTCTCCCTCTCCCCCTGCTTGTGTTCCCTCTCTCGCTGGCTGTCTCTATCTCTGTCGAATAAATAAATAAAATCTTTAAAAAAATAAAATAAAATAAAATGAAGGTGCTTGGCTACATTATTTTAGCATCTCTTCTATGTCTAAAACGTCGTGTGTCTGTGCCTCCCTTCTGGGCAGGTTGCTAAATAATGCTGGAATAAGCACTAAGATGCACATCAGATGGCCTGATACCTACTGATTGATCAGTGATTCTTAGTTTCTTTCCTTCCCCTTCCTATGTTTCTTTCAGTAGTAGTAGTAGTCGTAGTCGTATGTTGCCTCTCAGGTGACCCAGACTGGATTCCGTGGTTCATTCACAACACACTGTCAGCATTGCTCCAAGCTTGACCCTCTACTTAATTGCTTATCTATTTCCTTCTTTTTCCATTTTCTGTTTAACTTCCCTTGCCGTATTTAATTCAAGAAACACTTACAACCTATTATGTGTGGAAACATATTGTCTGTGGTAGAGCCTGTGTGTGATTCAGAGGTGATGTGACCATTGTACTTACCCAACTCACCTAGAAATGTTGTTCCTCTCACGGCGAAGCATCCACTTATTAGGATTTATGAGAATCATTCTTTAGTTTCAGTATCAGAAATTGCAACAAAGAAAGCAAACTGTTTTTGTGTGTTATGTAGCTGATCTCATTTTCCCCTCTGCTATTCTTGCTTGAAGGCTCAGAAATAAATGAGTGCCCTGCCTTGAGCACACACATAAAACTTGGTAACTTGACCTGGGATGGGAAAATCACCACCAGCTCTTCTCAGAAGTTGTCCTTTCCTCCATTCCTCAATCAGCTCTCCACCCCTGCGGATATCTTCACTTAGGTGTATTGTTGTTGGTTTTTGTTTTTGTTTTTTTGTTTTTAAAGATTCTATTTTATTTTGACAGAGAGAGACACAGTGAGAGAGGGAACACAAGTAGGGGGAGTGGGAGAGGGAGAAGCAGGCTTGCTGCTGAGCAGGGAGCCCGATGCGGGGCTCAATCCCAGGACCCTCGGATCATGACCTGAGCCGAAGGCAGACGCTTAACGACTGAGCCACCCAGGCGCCCCAGGTGTATTGTAATAGGCTATTTTATATCCTTTCTTGAATCAAGCAGGGTGCAAATAAATAAATAAGCTTCCAAATGGTTAAAGGGATTCATTTGTTAAAACTTATATTTTCATCTGAGAACAAGGCCTATACAATCTAAACTAGAATTAATTAATTTTTGATTTACCCATTAGCTGATATCCTTGTTGCTCTCTGCCTCCTCTGCTTTTGTTAAGGCCAGCGTGCACTTCCTATGGACTACATAAGATGTGGGATGAATTAATGAATTGACTTATTGCAATATGGGAGAGGAAGAGCATCTAGCATTCTTAGTTGTGTAATCCACTTGCTTTTGTACCCCATAAAGCAAACATAAAGTTTGTTAGGCTACTAATATGTTGGCTGAGTTCAGGGTGCCGGGGTAGCTCAGTTAGTTAAGTGTTCAACTCTTGATTTTGGCTCAGGTCATGATCTCAAGGTCATAAGATTGGGCCTTGAGTCAGGCTGGGTGTGGAGCCTGCTTAAGATCCTCTCTCTCCCTCTGCCCCTCTGCTGCTCACTCTTTTTCTCCCTCTCTCTCTCTCTCAAAAAAAAAAA
>NC_048227.1:103831192-103862045 GCF_002007445.2 Ailuropoda melanoleuca | reverse complement strand
CTCTCAAAAAAAAAAAAATATATATATATATATATAATTTATATTGTATTTATATAATATATATTATATAAATATATATTTGTTGAGTTCATTTTCTGCTATGAGTTTTTGAAATTCGTTGACTAGAATAATTTAAGAAGACCACATATTCAGTTGATTTGGGGGACAGGAAAAGAAGAAGAAGGAAGACAAAACGCCTGTTGGGGACTGTCAGATTATTACAGTACACAGCTTTTTTCTCAGGCCTCTTTTGGGGCTGACCATTCTACTTGGTGGGATTTCAACAAAGTTCATGCTATAAGTGACTATATGTTTATAGTTTCCAAGACTTCCAATAGCTTTCAACAAAGTGAAAATATTTATTTGGCGAGAACATGCTGATCATAGTAACAATCCTTTTCTCCTTGTCACTTTCTCAGTACAGCTCCAAATTCACAGAGAATCACAATAAAGAAAAATCACTTCAAATATGCCTTTGCAATGAATTTCACATGTACCACAAAGGCTTCCAGCTGTGGTATCCAATATACATTTCTAGGAAATAGGCTTTGCTAAACACACACACACACACACACACACAGCAATGATATGACAAAGAGAACTGTCTTCTTACTGAAATTATCCTCCCAAAACAAAGGGTGGGGATAAAAAATAAATGCAAATCCCTCATCCCCACTAGTTTGGGATTTATCTATTGACTACTTTGACATCGTTTACAATGTTCAAGAACTCTGAAGGAGAATGAGCTCTCCCCTTCACACACACATCGAATCAGTAAATTGAGTCAATGGCCACCCTAGAGATGAGCCAGATGGGCAAATAACAATAGACTTTGGCACATGATACTTCCCTTGGTTGCTATTTACATACGGTTAGAGGCATAAATCTTCAGTGTACAGCTCGGTGATGTTTTTACTTATACACTGTGTAATTCCCATCTAGGTAGAGTTTTAGACATTTTCCAGAAAGTTTTCTCCTGCCTCCCCCAAAACTACCCACACCCCCTAAGATACGCTCTTTTGATTTCTATCACCAAAACTGGTTTTGTCTGACAGAATACTTTTGTGATGTGATGGAGGGGTTGCCACACTAGATGGACCATGTTGGGGCTGGGGGGTGAGGTGGGGGTGACTCTTGGCTGGAGTCCAAGGAAATGCAGCAGCTGCAGATCAGGAGAGCCACCAGCCCCAACTGTGGTGTCCAAAACCAGGTGGAGACCAGGGGGCCCCATCCATCATGGCACAGATACACATGGTGGGTGGGCAGGGGGGCCCTGAGGTAGATGTGGCATAGTTTGGGCTAAAGACTAAAGGTGAAAAAGCCATTGGCCTAATTGCTAAGAAGTCTGGTCAGCAGAGAACATAGGTTCAGATAGAAAATATATGGCATCCAGTCAGGCAGCACTGCACTGCAGGCTCCGTTTTCAAAATGCACTTAAGACAAAAGAGGAAGAGGGGCGCCTGGGTGGCTCAGTTGCTTCAATGTCCGGCTCTTGGTTTCAGCTCAGGTCATGATCTCAGTGCCCTGCAATCAAGCCCTGTGTCAGGCTCTGCACTCAGCAGAGAGTCTGCTTGAGATTGTCTTTCTCCCTCTCCCATTGTACGCTCCCACCCCCGCTGTCTCAGATAAATAAATAAATCTTAAAAAAAAAAAAAAAAAAAGACCGAAGAGGAAGAGATTATGGGTCATCATGAAGCCAAACACCCAGGTAAAATGCTCCTCAGTCAGAGGCTGAGGCTCTAAACCCTGCTAGGTAAAAAAGCCGGAGTGATTGCTCATCTCTTGTCTCATAAAACTCATTACTGAAGGATCATGTAGGTCCTCTGGAACACGTAGCCATATCTGCGTGCAATACTTTGGCAGAACATGACCCTGTTCTACTAATGAGAAAGGGCCAGTGCAGTCTTTGAAAGGGTAGGTCGAGCCCAGAACTTGAGGGGTATTAGGTACCTCCAACTTGGAGGAAGGGCACCAGTCGTGCCAGCTCAGCTCACAGAAACCATCAGCTAGAGCTGGAGGTGGACGAGAAAATCGGTCTGGCAGACTTGGGGCTTCTCCAGAATCAGGTCTGAGACGGCTGAGTAAGCCCAGACTCATGGAGGCAATTATTTTAAGGGGTAGGCCGGTTATAATCTTTTGCACGGAATCAACCATGTGCGGGGAGACTCATCTGCTAAAATCGGTTTATTGGAAATAGAATTTTTTTTGTGAAATTCCTGTCTGTGGTGAGGGTTTGAGAATTCACAGTTGACATTGTTCAGATGACCCGCAAGGAGAATTAGGTTCCGTATTTTTTCCTGGCGCCTCTACTGTGTCGTTATGCCCTTTCTAAGCGTCCGTCCCAACCAGTAGCCTCACAGACATTTTGATCTTCTTGTTAGAGGGACGCGAAGCCCGTCTGTGTTAGAGAATGCCTCTTTAGCCTAGAGGGGGAAAATATGATCTCCAAATAGAATCATAATGGCATTTCTTCCTGGTGCTTAATGGCATTCCAGAGTTTGGCAGGCATGCCACCTAGTGTTCTCATCCATGAGGCCACGTTCAAAGAGAAATGAAGGACACCCAGGGCATGAAGCAGGCTCGGGGGCGGGGGGGGGCTTCGGGCCTGTGGAGGGGCCTGGTTCAGAGGGATGCCGCTGCTGCTTGATCTATGGTGCTTTATTTATTTTTTTTAATTTGGCAGCTGCCACTGAGATTCAAATATCCCTGTGCAAAGCACTCGCCTTTAATTTGTTTTCTTCATTAAACGTACAGCCAAATTCTGCCTTTGTTGTATTCTTAGAGTAGTTGGGAAGCACAAAGAGAATGTGACTTGCTTTCAGTTTTTGCTTAATTATATCAAAGTTCTTTTAAATGAGGGGCATTAGGTAATTTTTCTTGTTCTTTGACTAGCAGCTAATGGAAGCAGTAAGTTATTTTGAAAGTATATTTTTAAATGAGAAAGAAAGGTATAGTCACACCACTGCCTTTTAATAATGAAAGTAGCTTTATAGTTTTCACTGTATAAATAATGCATTCTCATTATATAGCACCTGAAGGGTATGCTAAGTACGAGGCAGACAATACTGATACAACCATCGCTAACATTTGAGTGACCATCCTTGCTGGTATCTTTGGGATGCATTCATACACACAAAAATAGATTGTTTTTTATATTTGTTTTTCTCACTTAATAATTTTTCACAATTCTCTCAGAGCTAATTTTTATGCCTCTGTGTTTTTATTTTTTATGGTTGCATAATATTCTAGGTTCTGCTATAATGGGTTTTATTTAAACATCTCCCTATTGATCTGTTGATTATATACATTTCATTTCTAGATTGTATGTATGTGTATAACTGCAAACAAGGATCCAGTTAATAGGGATTACGTGTGTGTGCGTGTATTTGTGTATGTGTGTGTGTCCCTGTGTTTGATGTGTATCCTTATACTTACATCCTTAAGTTCTGGTATTTTTATAGGGTTGATTCTAAAACAATAGTTTTCTGAGTTGAAAGTCTACTGTGTATTTTTAATTTTAATAAATGTTGCAAGATTGTGTTTTTATAAAAAAGCTGTAACAATTCACATTTTTGCTGTCAATATTTGAGTATCCTTTTTTCCCAGAAAAAAAAATTATTTGTATTCCTAGTCTGATAAGCCAAGATGAAATATTCTTATAATTTATTTCATTTTATTAAGCATTTAAATATGCTTCTCTATATCATATTAAGTTTTAAAACTCACATTGTAAATCATATATACATATATATGTGTACAGCATGTCAATCTGTGCAGCCGATGATAGCTTCATATCCAGTATACAAATTACATGTATATTTTCTTATCTGTTGGTTTCTGTTGTCTCTTGTTTTTATTTATGCTATCCTTTTCCAAACTCACTTAAACATTTTTTATAGTCACATGTTTCTAGTTTTTTTCTTTTTTAAACACCATTTTTCAAATTAAATATTTAATTATTTATTTGTGTGTGGGCAGAGGGAGAGGGAGAGAATCTCAAGCAGACTCCCAGCTGAGCACGGAGCCCAACAGGGGCTCAGTCTCAGCACTCTGAGATCATGACCTGAGCCAAAACCAAGAGTCAGACGCTCAACTGACTGAGACACCGAGGAGCCTCATCTATATATATTTGTTTTCAGTTTTGGTTATAAAGTTCTCTTTAATCTGTCGGTTTTATGTGCATCTTCTATTTTCTTCTTAAGTTACTGCATTTAAAACTTTTAGTTCATGTGATATGTCTCCTTGCATGCAGCGTGCAAAGCCCAAATTTATTTCTTTTGGAAGGATGGACCTCTGTGCTATTACCATTTGTTAAACAATCATTTTCCCCAATGTACTGAAATATTACCTTGGTTACAATAGAGTCCCATATATTGTAAGCTTGATTTGTAGGCTGTCTTTTATTTGGTAATACCCATAAAAATGTGTGACCCTGCATACTATTTTGACTGCAGTGAATTCATAGTACCTTTTAGTTTATGAAAAGGCAAGTGTAACTTTGATCAACTCATCTTTCTCATAATTTTCATGGCTCTTCTTGGACACTTATTCTTTGGCTTGAACTTTAATATGATTTACCCATTTCCACCCCCTCCACAGTAATAGCTGGTCCCTCCATTGGAGACTTTTCAGTGTTTAAAAACTTTGTCATACACTGGAGGCCCTGTTCACTCCAGTAGCTCCTCTGCTCAGATCAGAGTCATATGTTCAACTGAAAGGTAATTGTGGCCAAGTTGTGTTCCAACTGCGATGTTCCAGGAGGAGGCTTCCTGTGACTAATTACAAGATAGTGTAATGCCCATAACCTACCTGTAAAATTAAAGACCCCACAGATACCTCTCAATAAAGGGTGAATGGCAGAAAGCATGCACAGCTTGGCTGTGGAACAGCCTCTGGTAGGAAAAATTGATGGGGATAGGGCAGCACAGCTTGTTAGTGATACTGGGTGTCAGAGCTCAGCCCTTGGAGAAGGGCTGATTGGAGAAGTTGTGATTGGAGAAGTGTCAGTTCCTTCCCCAGTATAAACTGAGCTGGGAGTCCAGGCTTCCTGTTATAGAAGTGTGGCACAGGAGATTAGTGGCCCACCAACCACCCTGACTCTCCATCTTCACTTTCTATCCCAAATGAAGACCTTACGCACTACACACACACAGTTGTCATGGAGCTCTGCTGACGTACGTTATCTGTATCCTGAAGTGTACATGCAAGAAATCTAGCCGTGCTGATCCTTTTGAGTATACCATCGTGGAAGTACTTTCTACAATCACAGAATATAAGACTGGTATTCTTTAGTTTGATTTGATTTTACCTATGATGGCCAAGGCATTGTCTAATAATAGCTGGAACAGAATCACATAACTATATCTTACATTCATTTGATACATTTCATAAAGCTCCTACTGTGGGCCAGCCGTTTGTCTATGTGCTGGGGGTATAACAGATAACAACAATAACAAAAAAGACAAAAAAATATCCGCTCTTGTAGCTTTTAAATTATTATGTGAGGAATATAGAAAAAAAACCAAAAGATACATAATATATACTAGTAATAAGTGGTTTGAGGAAGCACTGAGAAGGATACAGGGAAAGAGCATAATGGAGATTCTAACTCAGGGTAGAAGAAATTGGTTACAGGATATGCTTTGCAGATAGTCATTTGGGTTTATTGAAGGACTTGATATGTGAGAGAAAGAGAGATATAAGCATAATGCTGAAGATGCATAGTTTATTATTTATTTAATAATTTATTTTTGCCTGACTGAGTAAATAGTTATGTCATTTACAAAGATTAGGAAGACTGGAAGATTTGTGTGTGTGGGTAGGGAATTGAAACTTCTATGGACATTTACTTCTAAGAAGCCTGATAGATTTTCAGTTGGCTGATACATATGGTATAAATTGAGATAAATTTCAATTCATTAGCATGTTGATGGTTTCCAGTCATGCACCTTTGTAAGATATTAAACAGGAATAATGGTCAAATGCTTTCTGTTTGGAACATTTATTATTTGTCTGGTATCCACAGCTCCTTTTGGGAATGCTGTGGTTTATGTATCCTTCAGAAGCCCTGGTCATTTCCATTGTGGAATCCAGTGGGCCACATTCTTCTCCTCTCAGTTCTGGCATATCCAGGAGCAGGCACGAAACTGGGACTCTATTGTCTGAGCTTTATTCCTGGAACTTGAACCTTGAGTAACACAACCACATGGGGGCAGTTGACAGTTTTTGTCTCTGCAGTGGCTCTGGTAAGGGCAGCAGTGTCTTTCAGAGGCATGGCCTTTGCTTTGGTTCTTACTCCCTAGTCTTCTGTGTTTCCTGTTCTCCAGCCTGTCAGAGATTCTGTGGGGTCTCAAGATCTTTTCAATGCATTTTATGCTGCAAGTAGTAGGTAATTGTTTTTCCAAGTATTCAGTTTTTTACATAAATAAGTTTATAATTTGGAAAACATAGGTAAAACTTTTTAAGGTGTCTTAAATAACTGGTAGACAATTTATGGCATATGTTGAGTATACAATAAGTACTTAACAAGTGGGGAATATGTGTGTTCACCATAGACAGGGATGGAAGTACCAGGAGATCCATAATATCCATGAGGCACCTGAGTACCTAGATATATGTGAGACAAAATTATATGAGGCACTAAATATTCAGATGCACCAAATAGACATCAGTACTTAATAGTCAGGATGTCTAAATTGGATTATCTATTGGTGATGTCCATCCTGGATCTATGTTTCCTGTGCCCAGAAAACATAGGATCTATGGTTGCTCATCAGGCTAGTTAACAATTAGCTAATTATCTTTGTCCCAGTTTTTCTGAGGTAGAGCGAGTGTGTGTCATTGGCCCAGGGCACCTACTGCTTATGGGTCCCCTCTACAAATGTCACCTTTGGTCCTTGTAACCACACCATCACAGGTAGACTCAGGTGGCTGAAAGAGGGAGACAGGACATGTGGACATCTTGTACTCCAGGATTCAAACTGTATGGTCTTCCCTTTTTTTTTTTTTAATAGATTTTATTTATTTATTTGACAGAGAGAGACAGCCAGAGAGAGGGCACAAGCAGGGGGAGTGGGAGAGGAAGAAGCAGGCTCCCAGCAGAGCAGGGAGCTCGATGTGGGGCTCGATCCCATAACGCCAGGATCATGCCCTGAGCCGAAGGCAGACGCTTAATGACTGTGCCACCCAGGCGCACCTGGTCTTCCCATCTTGTCTGCATCCTATCCTAAGAGTGTTTGATCTTATTGCCTCTTTTCCTTTTCTTCTCAAACTGTGTTTTAAATTGATTTTAAAACCATGTGATAGAAGCATTTTAATGTTTTTTTAAAGATTTTTTTATTTTATACCTTTGAGAGAAAGAGAGAGTGGGAGCACAAGCAGAGGAAAGGACAGAGGCAGAGGGACAGGCAGACTCCCTGCTGAGCCAGGGAGCCCAATGCTGGGCTTGATCCCAGGACCCTGAGTTCATGACCTGAGCTGAAGGCAAATGCTTAACCTACTGAGTCACCCAGGTGTGCCTGAAGCATTTTAATTTGATCTGAGAGCCTTTCTGCTCTGTGACTCCTGGCATAGCTTGCCTGGAGGTGGACTTGGAGGCTAACATTGCACCACGATGATTTCCTACATGATGTGTAAAATAGCCAGAGTTGGTGTCTGGTCCTCGTTGCTGTAATTCTGATTAGTACACTCCTGGGCTAAAGAGATTGAATTTGAAATCAGCTTCCTGTGAAGTCTCTCATATCTTTTCAATAGAGAGCTTAGAGCCTTGCAAGGTGGAAAAATATGCTTCAAGAGGTCATGTAATTTCTGAGTTATCGAAAAACTCTCAGCACCTCTTCAACTATATCACAGTTTGGTTCTGTACCTGCGATCATTTAAAATATTAGTCGAATGATTATCCTTTAATTTAGTTTCAAGTGCCTGCAGTTGTTATGTCTGAAGTTGGAAGGACACAATGACTTTCTCTTTAGAAATTCATTTGTAAAACACAACAGATTGGATAAGGACATGTTTCATATAAATGGGACTAGTTGTGTGTGAAATGAATGAGAACAAAGAATAAGGAAATGAACCCCTGCCTAGAAGTGAAAAATAAGAAACACACCTTGAACAAGAATATAGAATTGATTAGAGGTCTGATTTGAAGCCAGAACTGATAGTGATCTGGACAAATGATGACATAAAGCCCACTAGCCTGAGAAGTTTGATACCTTTAAAATACCACGTGTTTCACTTTATAGGAAAAGCTGTTTCTTTTAACTCCAGAGTTAAGGTATATAGAAAGAAGAAAATGCAGGTTAAGTGAAATTGAACATTGAATCTATTGATTTTAAAAACACATTCCTATTTGTGTGTGCATTCAGACCCAATGGGAAGATGCTCATGGATGTGTGAGTTTTTGTGGGTTTAGGGGAAAGCAGGGCCTTGCAAATCAGCTGACTCTTGTTTAATGTGTGTGAGTAAATGTTATTTTTTGTGTGCTGATGGGAAGAGATCAGAGCAGCTCTGCGTCAGTAAATATGAATATCCAGATTTTCCATACGTGAACATATTCCTTAAAAGAACAGCCTTACTTGGGGCAGCCTGTCATCTTTCTCAAGCATATTGTAAATCATATAACTTTGGTATTTCTACCTATAAACTGCATGCAAAATGCACTTAACAAGTAGATGTGATTTATCTGTCCAGTGATTTCTCCTTATATTTTCTCTCTCCTCGTTCTCTCCCTCTATAACATTTACTCTGCATTAGAAGGATTATGCACAGAGCAGGGTATATGGTAGTCTTTGAAAACTGATACACAAAAATCCATAAACAAGGTTATTTCCAAGTATCGAGTACAGGGGACTCCATCTCGATGATGATGATGAGAAAAATTAGCACTTGCTGAGCATCTGCCCTGGCCAAACAACCCATTGTCTTGTGTATTGCTCACAACCAACCTTTAAAGTTCCGTTTTATGGAGGAGGAGACTAACGTCCCCAAAGTCACAGCTAGCCAGAGGCAGAACCAGAATGTGAACTCAACAGTTTGCTGTCAGAAGACTTATCATCACTTCCCTCCATTTTTCCCTCTTGATGAGTACAAGATGAGGAGGAGGGAAGAGATAAGAATACCCAATTTGTACCTTACCTGATAACAATAGAAAAGTGTTGTAGGTCAGACTCTTCAAGGCAAGTCGAAACAATTTAGTCAGATTGTCTTTTTATTTAAAAAAAAAAGAAAAAAAATCACATATCAAATACCTACCTCAGAATGTGAACGACCCACTGATGTCAAAGTTCAACACCAGGGAAGATTTTATTAGTCTTTATGGAGTTGTCACTCTAAATCTTTATTATTAAAAACAGTGAGGTATCCAGCATTAACTATGGTGGCAAAATCGGTTGCTCTTAGTTAATCTGGTAGATGTTCTGGTTTGGATTTAGAGGTTGGTGGGGATGTAGACTGTACAGTGATAGGGCATGGGACAAAAGAGTTCTAAATTGGGCGCAGTGCTTGTGGAAGGCCTGTGCACAGGCTGATAGAGGTTTTTCCTAAGACCCTGGGAGCTAGAGGCTTGGAGTTAACAAGAGGAGGGCCTTGACGGCATGATGCAGAAAGAGGTCCAACGTCCTGTTTTGATCATGAGAGAGAGTGGCAAGCACCAGGCAATTATGAAGGAGGAAATATGAGCTGTCCCTAGTCCTCAACCAAATCAATTACTGGGTGTCTGCAGTGTCCAGGTCCTATATTTGCTCCTAGTCTGTTTCTGATGTGCTTCTGCTCAGTCCCTGGAGGGGTTGAGCTTGGCATTCCCATGATGGCCCCCTTACTGTTTGAACAAGACAGTTATGCTAGGGATCCAAGCCCTGGCCAAGCCCTATACTCTGCACTTAAATGCCTTTGACTACATTTCATGAGGATACGGTCTCCAGCAGCCATCTGCTGGTGTGCATCCCGCTTTATTTTTGCTCCTTCAATATTTCTGCTTTCGCGTACAGACATGGATTAATTTATAAATATAGAAACCTATCACTTTTGGAAAGCAAAGTCCATGAATAACAGAAACTAGACCAAAGGACCAAAGAATTCAGATGGATAAGAGCTGCATTTGTCCCAGGCACTGTTCTCTATATTAACTCATTTACCTCTCATCACACACCTGAGGAGCAAAGAGTAAATAACTTTCCTACACTTGATCTGCTCTGAAGAACCATGATCCAAATCCATTCAAGCTGTGTCCTGACTCTGGGCCTTGGACCCATTTCGCTATACTAGGTGAATGAACAGGACTCAGACTGATCATTGATAGGCCATTCAGAGTATGTATTCAAATGCAGAGAATTTATTTTCAGTTACAGATAAGGTAGCTTTAGCCACTGGGATTGTGGAAAAATTATAAAGTACAAAATGTTTTCCTAGTCTCTTAATATCTACCTCATCTCCTGTCACTCATGCAACATTCCTGCCCTCTAGCTGGCTGGTCCCCCAGGTAGCACCTTGCTCATATGTGTCATTTAGTCATTTAGAGCCAGACAGAGTAATAACTAAGAAAATAGATTTTGAGAGCCAGACCACTGGGTTTAGCGCTCAGTTCTGTTAACTTACCGTGTGACTTTGGTCAAGTTTTAACCTCCTGTGCTTCCAGGCCCTCATCTATATGGTAGGGGGACGATACCAGTACCTCCGTATGAGGTAGGCTTCTTGGAGTTGCCATAAGAATTAGGAATACTGCTGTATTTAAAATTCATGGAACGCTGGCTAGCACAAAGAAAGAGCTATGTGGTGGCAAGCTATCATCATCTCTACCATCAACATCGTCAGTAGTAATGATTTAACAAATACTTATTGGACATCTGTGTTTCAGACCTCAAAATATCCTTGTAGGGCTTTTTTTTTTTTTTTTTTTTAGATTTTATTTATTTATTTGACAGAGATAGAGACAGCCAGCGAGAGAGGGAACACAAGCAGGGGGAGTGGGAGAGGAAGAAGCAGGCTCACAGCAGAGGAGCCTGACGTGGGGCTCGATCCCATAACACCGGGATCACGCCCTGAGCCAAAGGCAGACGCTTAACCGCTGTGCCACCCAGGCGCCCCAGGGGGCTTTTTTTTTATGAGGAAGACAAATGCAAAACAAACAAGCACGCGAATAGGTAAAATGAGCAAACATTGTGTGAAGTAGGAAATAACAAAGAAATAAATTGTGATAGTGACTGAAACATCAGGTTGGAATGGAGAGTCAAGGGTTGAGGGGCATGGGGCACCTGGGTGGCACAGTGGTTAAGCATCTGCCTTCGGCTCAGGGCGTGGTCCTGGCGTTATGGGATCGAGCCCCACATCAGGCTCCTCCACTATGAGCCTGCTTCTTCCTCTCTCACTCCCCCTGCTTGTGTCCCCTCTCTCGCTGGCTGTCTCTATCTCTGTTGAATAAATAAATAAAAAATCTTAAAAAAAAAAAAAGGGGGGGCGCCTGGGTGGCACAGCGGTTAAGCGTCTGCCTTCGGCTCAGGGCGTGATCCCGGCGTTCCGGGATCGAGCCCCACGTCGGACTCCTCTGCTGGGAGCCTGCTTCTTCCTCTCCCACTCCCCCTGCTTGTGTTCCCTCTCTCACTGACTGTCTCTATCTCTGTCAAATAAATCAATAAAATCTTTAAAAAAAAAAAAATTAAAAAAAAAAAAAAGGGGGGTTGAGGGGCAGTAAAGATAGGATCCCAGGGAAGCTCCCATCATGTGTGGAGGGCAGGAAAACAGTGAAAAGGTGCTGCTCTCCTACTGAACATCAGAGGCTGTCCCAGCACTGCGAATGCACTACATTCTCTGCGTACTCCTTCACCCTTCACTCTGGATATAATTATTTTTCCTGTTTTGCAGATGAGAAGTCTCAAGCACAGAAAGGCACTTGCCCGGGGCCATTCGGTCAGCTAAATAGTAAGAAAAGCAGGGTTTCAACCAGTCAGAAAGGCACAGGCCTCTACACTCACCCTCTTAAATCTTTCAGTATATTGTAGCCTCTAGGCAAGAATCACTAGTCTAGGTTGCTTTAGCAGTGACATTTTTCACAGTGGACTTTTATCTCCATTTTGCTCTGAAAATTGCAGTCTGGTTGATAAATCTCCACCTGTTTCTTCCATCCTCCTCCTCCCAGATTCTTCACACCCCCGCTTGCCCTTCCTCCCTCATCCTGGGTGAACACTGTTGTCATAACATACTCCTTGGAGGTGTTCTGGCTGGAGTGCACGTGGCACCCAACAAGAGGTGGCCGCATCTCCCAGACCTACCATCTATATGCTGTGTGGTCATGACATTGTAAACTCTTGAAGGAGCTGTCCTCAACACATCTTTGTACCCTCCAGTCTCCAGCACAGAATCTTTCATAGTAGATGTTCAAGAATTTATTAATCGAATAAATGAGTTAATAATGTTATTTTTTATGTACCTTCTTAGTGTGACTTTTTTAACATCTTTTTTTTTACCTTCCCTACTAAACATGTTGAATGTGAACTTTGTGCTAAGTTTTATCTACCGTTGAACATGTATCGATTATTCAGGTTCTTGTATCTTAAGCCACTCGGAAGCCCAGGTGCCATTTCCTTTTTTTTCCCCCTTCTCTGTGGCCCTGAACTGAAGACACGTGATAAACATAGAAGTAGTGCCACTGAAATCATTTCCAATTTTAGTCATGACCAGCATCTAGAAACACTTCATAATGACCATGCAGGTAGAGGCCAAGCTAATTTGTCATGGGTTCTGGTAGTCTTCCCTTACAAAAACCTATTATCTAATATTTCAGAGCTGTGAAACCTGCTTTACTTTAGTGTTTTCCAAGGATGCAGCAGCTTTTATTGATGAAAAAGAAATGTCTTTCCGAAGTGTCAGTATTATTTTCTGCCTGCCTGTACTGTATTTTTGTTTTGTTTTGTTGTTTTTCTGTTTTTGCACAGTGGTAATGTCCACATTCAAGTGGAAAGGAGTGTGTCTGATGTAGAGGAAAAGACACAGAAGAAAGCCACTGCTCAAGTGCACTTATTGCTTTTTAATTAGTGCCGATGGGAAGACGCTTCTCCTTGGCAGCACCATTTAGACGTAGGATCTTAGAACACTGATGTGTGGATTGCTCTCACAGTTCCCACAGTCTCCTCGCCCATAGCAGATACAAATGAATAACTAATGAAAGAGTTAGGAAACAGAATCTTTCATCCCTCTTTTGCAATTGCCTCAGAAGGACATGGAGACCGTGAGCATGAGAGGTGAGCGTAGAAACCAAATGTGTGATAGATTCATGGTAACTGCGGTTGCGGGAAGCCTGGGGAGCGGCTTTCCTGGACCGCGAAGATGAAGGCTCACACAGAAATGTGTGGTGGGGAATTTCACTTTGTAATGAGGTAGGCACTCATGCGATAAAATCATTTTCCTTCTCGAGGACATTCTGTTGCATAGTTGCTTTTCCCCCCATCACGTTTAACTGCTCTCTGGTGTCAGAATGCCTCCCCCTCCTATTTTATGGCTGCCCCCCCCATATCCTCCTAGATGCAAGGAGATGCTGTAGCAAAGGTGAAACTGCTGGAACCTTTTACCTAATGTAAAATGGAAGATCAAAAGGAATAGTTCGTAGAATTTCCACAGAACCTCCATATTTTTGGAAACAAATACAGATGTAGCAACTGAGCCACTGAAATTGGTATATGTCTGAAGGCCTAATGTCGAGGAACAATTTTAGTCTAGAGAGGAGATTTAAAATTAAAATTAACCCAACCCCTCCTCCAGAATATCACCGTGTATCTTTAATCCAGGGAGGGCATGCCCATCAGCTGTACTGTGTCCATGGTATAATGAAACAGAAGAAAATTGGAGAATGTTTGTACATTTACAGTATGTGCCTGAGTATTTTGGGAGTCTTTTTTTTTAATGTAAAGAAATGATAAACTGTTAAAAATATTAATATGTACCTTTAACAAAACTCAAAATGTTTTTAATATCACTTTATATAAAGTCCTGGTAACTTAAGCTTGTTGATAAAATGAAACTTAAATTGATTTTTCCAATGATTTATAATGACAGGATCTTGAAACAAAATGAGAACTGAGAAATCAATCAGTCTGTTTCTTTAAGCAGATGAAGAAATTGAGGCATAAAAAGGAAAAATGAAAAGGCAAAATTGGGCTTTGATCCTAGCTCTCTGTGAAGCCAGTGTTCTTTCTCATCTGTGAATTTAATTTTATATACTATGGAATCTGGGCAAATCAGGTTCCACCAAAATCTGAATTATCAGATCAACAAAATGGAAAGAAGATTTTTTAAAAATTAAATTCTATTCATTCAGTTATTCATTCGTTCGTTCATTTCTTTATTATTATTTTAGTGGTGGAAGTTAGGAATCTTTATTATGAGCTTGAGAATCCAGAAGTCTTTGGAAGGGAATAAGTTTGAATGCCAAAGTCCAAAATTTATATAATCTTCTTTTAACCATCTAAAATATTTTTTGTCAAACTTAAACCACTGGCTAAAGTGCTTTCATAAACTTATCAGAGAAACAAATTATGAAAAATACAGTATTTCAGGTATTCTGAGAGTCATGAAGGGATAAAGCAGCCATCCTGCCCCTTCAGCCTCTTCCTCATTGTCCAAGTGAGTCAGTTCCCTGGGGAGCTCACTCTCAGTCTCAAAAGCAAGACCATTAAAAAGAAGACATTCTCGGGGGCATGGGTGGCTCAGTCAGTTAAGCGTCCTACTCCTGGTTTCAGCTCAGGTCATGATCTCAGGGTCATGAGATTGAGCCCCTCATTGGGTTCCTCCCTCAGCAGGAAGTCTGCTTGAGATTCTCTCTCTCTTTTTCCCTCTGCCCCTCCCCACCATGCTTGCTCTCTCTCTCTCACAAATAGTTAAATAAATCCTTTAAAAATTAAAAAAAAATTAAAATAAAGGAAAGATACTCTGTTGGAAGAAAGCTTATCTTTGTGGACGGTTATGAGAGAATCCCAAACTCTTCAGGAGGAACAAGTCCAAAACAACAAAGAAAAATAAATAAGAATAACAGCAACAAGAAAAGCCCCTTAAAAATCCAACCAAATAAAAAACAAAACCAAAATAAGGAAATATGACAGTTTTCCTGCTTTAATCCTGTTATGAAGGAACCCCATCTTCCTAATACTTGGGTCTTCTGTACCCTCATGCTCCTTGCTCTCACAAAGGGATATGGAATCAAGGACTCTGAATGGCAAGAAAAGAATCTTCCAAGAAAATAGAAATATATATATCTGAAGAGTGGATGTAAATCAGCTCTTTAATTTGGTTTTGTTTGGGTTCCATTTTATATAGCATATTCCCAGGTACACATACACTTTTGCCGGTGGTTTCCAGTTCTTTTTTATATGAGCTGGCACATGGACTTCTAGGTTTCACTGCATTGTGGATTCTGACCACAAACACCAGTTCCTTCTGCTACTTTTCAGTGTACAATGAGTGTACAAAGATTCATATCTATAATAATAGGAACAGCAATAATGTAATATCTAGAGAGATGAAACGATAATGTTCATATTAGTTGCTAGTCTCTTGGATCTTTGAAATATCATTTCTATTGACATACTTCTGCTATTTTTCTGTCACTCATTTTGTTCCCTAAATGCTGCTTTGATCTTTTTTGTAAGACAGATTAGATGAATGAGGTGCCTGGGTTTACCTTGCAAATGTCATAATTCCCTTTTGAATTTTAAATCATGGACAAGTTCTATACATAATGCAATGAAAATTACAAGTAAATTTTACATAACCAATGTGAACTCCAAATTTAGTCCTTCTAGCCTACCTCTAGGTAGGGCAGCAGGCAGGAGAAAAAAAAATTGAAAAAAAGCACATGGTCTTTGATTTCATAGGAATCCCCCACTTTAAGTGTATCTAATCATTGTCTGAGCCTGTACCTATGATAAATCATTATTATTTGCTGCTAGGCAGACATAATAGTTCATATAACCATTTTTCAAGTAAGAATATATGGTTTTGCAGAGATAGGAAGAGAAATTGTCTTATAAGGATATGCAACTTTTTTCTATTAGTTCTATTGAAATATTTTATTCTCTGATTGATATTATAATTTTAATTCTACTCCCTATAATGGCCCTTGAATTTCACTAATAGCAAGAGCAGATTGTCCCAACCTTCAAGCAATTTTGTCTTCAAAGACATCCTTTCATTTTTGCGCACATCTCAACAAATGTCAAAAGAATGAATTTTTTATTTAATGATTCTTCTATCTGAAATGAAAAACTATTATTAATGTTCTTGCTTTAAGTACATTCTGTACCTCATGCAAGTATTCATAGCAAGATCATGAAAATTAAATAAGGTAATGAGGAGAACCAACGAGGAATCTCATTGACGATCGCCTCATTAAGACCCTTGCCAACCTCAAAGTCTTGGTAGATCTTATTCTTTTGGCAGTATTGCATGACTTCCTTTCCCCAAATCTGCACAAGCACTGGTTAAATCCCTCTCACCTCTTAGGAGCAATGGATTCCATACATTTCCTACCACTATGTGAAGTACTTCATCTTACTTGTCCTAATTTTATTTGTTTTGGGGAAAAATAATTGCCTTCTTAGCTTTGTATTTAAGATTTGGCAAATCAGCCAAAACTCACTTTATCCAGAGTGCTGATTATTTTGCCGAAATTAATTTCTTCCCTCTATCCGTACAGTCCTTATATGTCAACTTGCCAGATCTATTTTTCTTCAGTTACAATTCCTAATCACTCATAATTCCATTAGATATTCCTTGATGTTTCCCAAGAGATATAAAAACAATAGCAAACAAATAGCTACAATGAAAAGAGCTCTTATAATATTCTCCATTTGCAGATAAAGGAAACCCAGGCATGGAGAGATTACTCAAGGTCACACAGAAACATATGTCAGAGCCAAGGTTCATATCCAGGCTCTAGGTCTAGGTCCGTTTGCTTAAGAGTGGTCATTTTCATGAGAACTGACTGTAGTTTTGTAGATGACAATGCTCCAAGGTATCACGTAAGAGTGGGTTATTTTATTTTTTTAAATTGTATATACAAAACACTTCTGATAGCTTCTTGTGTTTTGTTGGTTGCTTTGAAGCAGTTCATGGGGGGCTGTTTCCTTTGGGAGCAATCTTAGCATTTTCAGATCCCTTACCTCCATTACAACTGATAATTCTAGAGCCTTGATTTTATATATGCAATTTTTTAAAATTCTCAAAATTCTGTACCCTACACTTGACAATGCTAAATCTTAGAATCTAGCATTTTCTTTAATTCCCTTACATGTGACTGTTGACATCTCATTAATTTGGCTCTCAATCCTGATACAGTTACATGTATACATGCTATTTCCTACATTACTGTCTTCATTGGGTTTCTCTAAAAGCGGAGCCTGAGATATAGTTTCCAAATGGTTCATTTACGAGATGATCCTGGGAAGCACAGTGAGGAGCTGGGAGAGTAAGACAGGGAAGTAAGGAAAGCTGTTACAGAGTGGGTTGTTGACCTCGTAGTGCGGCAGACAGTTGGGCCACAGTCTCATTGGGCATTTGAGGAACCCTCAGAGAATGCCTCGTAGAATTGTCCCTCCCAAGGATAAGAAGCTGGAGCATTTATCTAAAAATCCCCATGCCCTATTGGTTAAGGAGTGCTTTTTGGCAACTTAGAGCTATGCTTCCATCCAGGCTGTGGCTTTAAATGAAGCCCTGAAACCACGGGGCCTTTTGAGACAGGGTGTAGGGAATGTGCAAAGATCTGTCTACCACAGCTAAGCTGAGATAAATTGTGCTGTAAGGATATGGCCTGGGACACAAATGGCATCTGCTGCATTCCACCCCTTAGGTTGCTCAGCTCCTTCTGGGCCCTACATTAAGTTTACTTTGTCACAGATTATTTTCAAGGGTGTAGCCTATTACAATTAAAAAAAATAGGATAGAAGAAGTGGTAGGACCAGCTTCAGTACTTGGTCCCGAGGCCATATTTAGTATTTCTCAACTCCCATCTTCACCATTTCCATTCTAGATTTCCCTTACCCTCAGCCAACGCTTCAGCTGGTAGGTTTCTTGTTTGGTGCATGGCCCAGATATCCACCCCTGGATATCTAAGCCCTTGCCAGGCTCTGGTACCTCCAGCTGCTTATTCACTGTTATCACCATTCATAATCATCAAAAAATGTTCCAATGAATCCCCATGTTTCAGATGTATTCTATCTTGACAGCATTATGTGGGAGCAACCCTGCTTCCCAAGATAATCAGGGCTGATTCTTCCCCCCCCCCCCCCTGACCTGTTTCTTTTCCTGCTCATTTAACTGTAAGCAAGGGCTTTAAGGGGCTAGGAAGTAGTTATAGCTCCAGGTTCAGTTGAGTTCTTCCTCTATCCCCTGGTTTTTGGGGCCTCAGCTCAGGAACCAGGACCATCATCATCAGTGCCAAAGAGTTAAGTGGGTAGAAAGCACAAATTCTGCAAGTCAGTCAGTGATGGTAAGACCTCATTTCTCAGACCTTATTATTCTAGTTGTTGGAGACACAACCATCATATGTCAGTCATTGGATCAATGAATATATGAGATCCTGTTCCATGACTTAGCATTACGTAGACTCTTCCAACATCCTGTTAGCTCAGCTGCTTTCATATGATGCGGCATAGAACTGAATCAGTGGGATCTTTGATCCTACTCCCCATTGTGTTACTTCCTTCACCGTGAAAACAGTTCTTTGATTCCATGCAATGGCATGTGTGATCCCATTCTGGTAAATCAGGCACTCCATATGCTCTCAAGTAATGGTGCTCACGGAAGCATTGTAGGCAAGGGAAGCAAGTCCATATCTGAAGTGTGAGCAATTCTGGTAAGGACAGATCACCTACTCTTCCTGAGTAGAGGTTGGTATGTAAACTGCAGCCTGTGTAGTGAAGCCCAGGGCCCTTTTTCTCAGCAAAGCATCCCTTTTGGCTCTGGATATGAGATTTTTTCATTGTTGTCACAGAGACCTTTCCACATTCACAACACACTTTCATTTGTCCATGAGAGGCGTGGTGGAAGCAGGTATGCTAAAGGGATGTGGCGTGGGGCAGAAAATGTGTTTGATACAGTCACTTAGCAAAAAATTCAAACTCTTATTGTGGCTAAACATCCTGACCTACACCATCTACCTTGTCTTCTTCTCTGGTCCCACCAGAGATTCCACTGGAAGCTAAGTTTCATGTGGCAAGGATTTGGTCAGTGTTGCTTGCCTCTCTGCCCTCAGTATCTAAAACACTGTAGGACTTGTAGTAGGTGCTAGAAAGATATGTGAATAAATAAGTCTTACACCAAGGATTCCCTTGCTCAGTATGTTCTGACTACAACTGGCCCTCTTTCTGTTGCTCCAACTAGAATCCCATTTCCTCGTCCGGGGTCTCTGCATGAGCAGGTTCTGCCTGATACACTCTCCCTCAGACCACTGTGCAGAGGGCACTTTTCATCAAGCTGTTAGCAACTTCAGGGTCATTCACTCACAGAGGTTTTCTTTGTTACCTATTTTAAATCATCTCCTTCAGTGACTTCCTGACACATATTTATACTTGATATTTGGGTATCATTTATCAGTAGCCGTAATTACCTTGTTAAATTACTGAGATTACCTGTTTCCTCCTAGTAGAACATAAAGTCCATGATGGTAGATTTTATCTTCTATTACAACTGTATCCTTTGCACCTTGATAGTGCCAACAATACAAGGTACTCGACAGATATTTTATTGAGAGATTGAAGAGCCCTATTAACTTAACTCATGAAGGATGATACTTCTTGTCAGAGGATTTAGCCTTTCTTTGAGCAGCCATGCTGCTTTTGTCCCATATGGTTATTCTTTACCAGATATTTGGCTATCCTATTGAAAATGATGCACTGTACTATAATCTCCAGGTCTTTCTCTAGAACCCTTCAATAAATAAAAATAATATGAACACCAACCCATTCTTTCACATGGTGGCTAATTGTATGGAAAGGGTTGTGCATTTTGGTCAAAAACACCCCAGTTTTTCCCTCCATCTTTTCAACTCTCTTGGGTGATTGCCTTTCTGCCCTAAATGATAGATGGACATTCAACATAGTCGCTGGTCTAGTTAGGGAGACCTTGGTATTGACCACTTGTAAGGAAGCATTTCCAGCTTGCGCATTGTAGATTTCCGGGTAGGGAATGATTAATCTCCTTCTATAAACACTGAGGAAGAATTGACTTAGGTTCTCAGCCATGCTTCCTTATTCTGGGGAGAATCATTACCCCACAGTCATCACAGTCCTTCTCACTCTTTTCTTTCCATTTTATTATCTTTAAACCATTTTTTTTTTCCCTTTAAGTCCTGAAGCCTCCTTTAAGGAACTCTGCAGTGTGTAAGGAGCTGGGGTTTCTAGGTTATATTTAGCAGTTCACACTGTGAGCGTCCCCCTTCACACTTGGTCTACTTTTCCATGCTTAGAAAGCTGCAGTAACCTTTTTGCTTCTGCCAGTTAGACAAACAGATTGCTTCTCTTGTTCATCTTTATTCACAGGATTTTCTCTTTACTCTTTTCCATGAAATATATGTAGGTTTCTTTAGGGTCATTGCATCTTTTTTTTTTCCCCTTCAGTTTATTTTTCTTAATCCATATCTGCACGTTGTCATAATCACTTTTAAAAATATGAATATTTTTGTAAGAGATTTACTGGGTGTCTATATTTCTGTTTTAAAGGCTTGACTTATAAGTAAGCCTCTTCCCTTTCTTTGCTGGACTTGTCATCAGTATCAAGCTTTAAAATGTGTTTTCTTTTTAACTGAAATTATTGAAGCTTTTGAGACATAGATGTTTGCCCTCTGAAGATCTGGATTTCACTTGCTGTCAGTGCAGTTACAAGCCAGTTCTTGCCATGCTCAGCAGCATCTGGTCTTCTTCTGCATATACACCATGGTTCAAGTCGTGTTGCCTCCTCTAAGTCTCAAGATCTCATTTACTTGGTAATCGACAGTAAGATGGATATTGAATGAAATGAACCACCTCATTTCTAAATGTATGCAGCTCCAGAAAGTAGCATACAAAACAAAAACGATCTTTTGAAGAGAGAGGGAACATTAACACCTACCTTCACACACAAATTTGTTCTGGGTATGGTTCCAGCAAAAGATGACTATTCCCTATGAATTCTAGACTACTTGGTTAATGTAGAAACAGCTTATATTGTTAATGTTGATGCTGTTTCTGTTCCAGGAGGAGTGCATTGCAAAGGGCAAGGTAGACATCAGAAAAGCCCCATTTTCTCGGATTTCAATAAAGAGCTGTAGATATTCGGTGATGCAGTGATAATGATGTACATCTTTTTCCTTTACTTAAAAAACTATATATATATTAAAGAACTCCAAGGGGAGTGGAAATAGTGANGGGCAAGGTAGACATCAGAAAAGCCCCATTTTCTCGGATTTCAATAAAGAGCTGTAGATATTCGGTGATGCAATGATAATGATGTACATCTTTTCCCTTTACTTAAAAAACTATATATATATATTAAAGAACTCCAAGGGGAGTGGAAATAGTGATCAATCTCTGCATGCCCGGTATGAGGTCTGTTTGAGAAATTTCATGACTCAGATGTGCAAATCCAAACCTGGTACTTGTTTTTAAGGGTTAGGGGCGACTGTGGTAACACAGCTAAAGTGACCAGATACCTTGGTTCAGGATAGAAATCCCTACTCTTAGTTACATTCTGTCTTATTTTGGTACAGTGAAGGTAGACCAACTAAAATAATATTAATTGAAGTCAAATTGAATAGAAAGACAAGGTTGGGAAGTAGATGGCAAACTGAACAAACAGAATCCCAGTATCAAAACTCTGAAGTGAAAATTATTGGCATAGCTGGTATAAAGTGTAATATGGCCCTGGTATGCTTTCAGGAAAATGAGGATGTTCCTTTTCCCTTTGGGGAAAAACAAAAAAGGATGTGAGACTGGATATGAAACAGATGAGAGTATGGGAAGCTGTACTATGGAGGGATGAGAAGGGAAGAGAGCAAGGAGATTTTTCTTTGGTGAATAGTTTACCACAGGATGAAACTTGAGCCTTGGTACCATAGATCAATGGTTCCCGTATTTTTTTTTAAGTTATATTTTGAAGATCTTCAAAGATACAGAAAAGTTGAATGACTTGTACAGTGCACATCCACATATACCCCAACTGGATTGTGCAATTAACATTTTACTGCATCTGCGTTGTTGCCTAAGTATTCATGTATCCACCTCTATCCGCTTTAAGAGTCCATCTTATTTCTGGTGCATTTTTAATGTGAGTTAGAGACATGGGTACACTTCATCTCTAAATACTGCAGCACAGACACCATCATGTAGAGTTTAATAATTGCTTATAGTTCGCTTTTTAAGGTGTATTTCATATACAATGAAATGCTATGAGTTTTGGCAAAGGCACATACCTAGATAGCCCCAACCCAGATCAAGCTATGGAATGGTAACCATCCTCCAAGGTTTGGTTACCCTCCCTTCAAGGGGCCGCCATGCCCCTTCACAGGAAATCCCCAACCTCCACCCACAGGTGACAACTCTTCTAATTTTGTACTTGCCATAGGTTGTTTTTCCTGTTCTAGAACCTCATATAGAGTCATGTAGTCTGTACTCTTTACTGTGAGTCTTCATTCACTCAGAATTGTGTTTTAGGTTTATCTTTTTGTTGGGTCTCAGTAGTTTATTCCTTTTTGTTGCTTGTTAGAATGGATGTGTGGGCTGGCTCCAGTGTTTGACCATCATGAATAAAGCTGCTTTAAACATTTTTTTTATAATAATTGTTTTTGGACAGATATTTTTTCTCATGATTAAATTCTTAGCAGTATAATTGCTGGTCCAAAGGGTAATTGTCTTTCAGTTTTATAACAAAGGCCAGATGTTTTCCCAGAGAGGCTGTGCCAGTGGACACTCCCATCAAATACAATATGGGAGTTCCAGTTGCTCTATAGTGTCTAGTCTTGACATTCTTTAATTCTGATGGCTTGCAGTGACAGCTCATTTGGGTTTACCCAATGACCGACAATTCCGTGCCCTTTCTCATGTATTTATTGGTGATTCATATTTTTTTTTCTTTTGTGATGCCTCTGTTCTTACCTGTTGCTCACTTTTAAATTAGATTCATTAGGAAAGCATATATATCTTTCCAGAATCTTTGGTATATATATTAGATGCCAGTACTTTGTCAGATATATGTTTTGTGTCTATTTTCTGGCAGTCTGTAAGTTGTTAATCATTTCCTTAATACCATATTTTGATCATCAGATGTTTTAAATTTTAAATTTATTACACTTTTATGGGTATTGCCAGAGACTGTCAAAGAAACCTTTGCATAATCTCAAGTCATGAAGTATTCTCCTATGTTTTCTTCGAAGCTTTATAGATCTGGCCTTTACATTTAGATTTAAGATCCAGCTCATATTAATTTTATCATGGTGATAGGTATGGATATCTATATGGATGTGCAGTTGTTCATTTCCCCTTTGGATGAATTTGGTACCTTTGTCGAAAATCAAATGCCCATTTATGCATAGGTGTATTTCTGGACTGGAGATCACAATAGCTGTGTTTTTGTAGAGAGACACAGTAGAGATATCATTAGTAATACCTGACCGCTTTTGTTTTTGTCATGGTACTTTCAGTAGATTTTCCAGGATCGTTGACATAAGATTTGCAATTACCAGAGTAGTTGTATATTGCATAGAAAATATATAGTTTCTAATATAATGTGTGAAAATTAATGTTACTATTTTTTAGTAGAACTATCCTTCCAATGTCTTAGTAAACTTCGTAGAAAACTTCAGCAGTCACATAGGCCTTCACATCGTTGTGTAACTCACAGGCCTTTCTGCTATACTTCATCACAATCAACATTTCAATAAAAATACAATTTCTAAATTCCAAATGGTGACATTTTTAAAGATTTCTTTTGTATAACACATTTCCAGAGTAACACATAGTTTAGGGCATTCCCATGCATAACATCCTCACTTTCCATATAAAAAGCACAAAGATTGGCCCCTCAAAAACTTTCTTTTATTAATACTAATTAGCAAGTTCCATTTGGCCATTGTAAAATAACAACTATCACATTTCTGCTTGATTTGACCTAGCATTTCAACAGCTAGTATTCCTTATTACAGCAAATGCCTCATTCACTTCTGCATGGGCAAATTTCCTCAACCTCACCTAGCTTCTTCATCTTTAAATGCCCTTTCACATAAATCACTTCTGCCCCCATTTTCATCTGAGGTTCACTTGTGTGCATTCCTAAATGTTAGCCAATCACTGAGCAGAGCTGTTGTCCAAGGCAGTGGGGTTGGTTTGATTGGAATCCTAGGCCTGTAGCTACAGGGGGTGTGCATGCAGAGCCTAATTCCACCTGTGTGGGGGCAGGCAAGGAGACACACTGAGCGCCATGAGTGACAGTGGATTGTTGCAGAGTGGCTGGACGTGTGCATGGGTGTTCCCCTCTTGCACTCCTGTGCCCCCTGTCCCCCCAGCACTATTACACTGAATTCTGCTGCCCAGAGGCACCCTACTGCTTTCTGGGGCTGCTCAGGGCAGTGCAGTATGTTGGGAATCTTTTCTAGATAATTGTTCTGTTTAAAACTATTTTTCAAAAGAATGATTTCTTGGCTGTTCCCACATAGTCAGTTGGGTTTTTGTGCATGCTTTTCATTGCTCATCTGTAGAAAGCATTACCGATTTTTCTTTTTTCTCTGTTTTTTGTTCTTCTGTGGCTGGAAGACATCGTACATGTTATAATTTTTTGTCTCTCTTCATACCTCATGATAGTTATGGATTTTAAGACTGTCATTTGGCTAAAATGGCACACCATGTTATACAGATTAGAAGTTATAATTATTAGGAAAATGCTATATGGCTTTTTGCAGTTTACACATTGCATTCAATTAATGAGAAATAATGACAAACAGCATTCCTTATAGAGAAATGTGTTTACCATATTCCTTTCCTTAAAATAGACGTGATTTATAGGTGAAACCTCCTATGATCCTCTCCTTAGCACAGACATAAAATTCATTGCTTCTTCTATATGGAAACCAGTATGACATACACAGGAAGTGAGAGACATTGGCATACTTGTCTTCGAAGCTCAGATAATCATGGCACTTTGAGAAATTTTAGGTTAGTGTTTATTCTATGAAATAAAGATTACAAACAAATAATATCGGAGGAGCTGAAGTCTTGCGAAGAATGTTTCTTTCATCCAAGTTGTTGAGATTTAGAGAGAATTGTTTCTGTATTTGCGTGTGTGCGTATGTGTGTGTGTGTGTTTACAACTTTTATGTTTGCATTGGTGGGAGAAATGTCTAATGGAGATAATATGTTCCAAATTATGTTTCAGTCATACTTGCTGAGTTAGTGAACCTGTAAATATAATTTTGTTTCTACTTACATTACCTTTGAAGAGGATAAGGCTCTGCCCACACTAGGGGGCAGACACTGCCTTCCCAGGGCATGTATTGCTATTGGACTCCAAGTTCAATGTCCTTGTCACACCTTCCAAGGGATTATGCTGTAACCCAGTTCTCCAGGGAGCCCTGGGGTGTGCTCAAATGCCCAGGCGGTGGCTGGCCTTCATGGATAAACCTATGGGCTTGGGTATAGCAGTACTTGATTTTAACCAGACTTCTCTCATATCATCTTCATCTTAGAACCCAGTAATGTTGGAGTAATGCATCCTTTCCCAAAGTTAAATTGGGTGGATCTGGAGCCATCCTGGACCTATATAAACTGGAGGGATCCTGACACTGACTTCTTAGGGAGGCCTCTTCCTTTGCTCCATCCTTTTGTTACCTCTGCTGGACAGAAAGTACCATCTTAAAGGATAGTTTCTTAAGCGCCAGGATATCAGATATTTAATTAATTAATTAATTAATTAATTTTTTGTAAAGATTTATTTATTTGAGAGAGAGAGCACAAGCAGAGGGAGAAACAGGCAGAGGGAGAAGCAGGCTTCCTCTGAGCCAGAAGCCTGATATGGGACTCAATCCCAGGACCCTGGGATCATGACCTGAGTCGAAGGCAGACCCTTAACTGACTAAGGCACCCAGGTGTCCTGGACATCAGATCCTACAGTTCTTAATAAAATGGATGAACAAATAAAAAAAAAAGTTCTGATCTGGGAACTTTTAGGGGCATCGGGTTATCTCATGGTGGATTGTTTTAGGAAAATTAAAGATACTTTCCTGGAGATATTTTTCTCATAGTGATAAGTTGCTTTGAGAAAATCTAATTTGCCATACCATTATGCCTGTGGTTCTTGTTAGTAAGCCCATAAAAGTATGAGTAATCATGCCAGAACTGCAGACAGCAGGAATTCCAGCCACCGCCCGAGGTGATGATATATAGAGTACACTGTGATTCCTTCTAAAGGATCCAAGTCCTGAAGATATCTTCACTCCGTTTTGTGGAACATATGATCTCATATTGATATTTTCAGTTGCATGTGGAAAAGAAGAAATGCAAATAATCATGGATCTTAGGAAGTCATTCATCTCTCTCACCGGAACATGGATACCAAGTTTAGAACTCTCCCTATCCGTAAGACACCCATTTACCCCATAAGACCACTATTTATATTGCAACGAAGCCATCCTTAGATTTTATTTTGTCATTAATAGTTAATTATTAGTTTCCCAATTTAAAATATCATATTCCTAGAGAGAATGCATAAACTTGACTAAAATGTCAATTCAATAAACATTAATTTTGTTAATACTATGTGCAAAGTACTGTGCTGAGTGATTTAGAGAATGAGGATGCAACAGGACCAACCACCTATCTTCAGGAATTTAGTATCTATTGATTGGGAAAAATGGCAGAAATAAGGGTAATATAAAGAAAAATATGGCCAGCTCCATAAGATAAACGTTAAGTGCTATTGCATTTTAAAAAAAGGAGTGCTCATACACGGATATCTATGTGATATGCATAGATTATTAGGAAACAGAAAGGAATATTTAAGATAGACTTTGAGAAGATATGCAGAATTTGCTGGATAGAGAAGTGCAGGGCAAACTCAGAGAGGCTGCAAATCATCTGGTTATTTTTACACGTACAGCCTGGTCCCCATGGGCTCTAAGGGTACGCGTGGGAGAGCAGTATGGTAACAGGTACAAATGCACAGGCATACAGGTAGGTGGGCTGGGGTTGGGGTTAGGGTTAAGGGTACTGTGGATGATCTTGAATGCCAACATGGAGACTGCCCTTCATTTGGTAACTAGAGGGAAGCTACTGACTACTGATGACCAGGGGAGTGGTATGAGTGCCACTGTGCATTAGCAGAAACACTATGGGGTGTATTATGGCCTGGAGATGGAAGGAGTCAGAACAGACTGCTAATGCGAGACTAGTATGAAGACTATATCAGTCCTGATGACAAGTAACTGGGACTAGAAATCGTGTTTTTAGGAGCTGAGTGGATTATAAAAACGGGTATAAGAATAGGGCGGAGGAGATGGTCATCAGGAAGCCAGTGAAGCCAAGTCAGAGAATAGGAGGATGGGCAGCAATACCAGATTCTGTGGAGAATATCTGGAAGAAGAGGTGCCTAAGAAAGACATTTTTTAAAATCCTCCTACATTGTTCATCAGATTAACAATGTTACCATTTGTAAAATAGGTGTAGAATATTTTAGTGCCTTCTCCACTTGAATAATATACATTAGCCATAATTTATGGTTATATTTAATATCCACAACTAATCAGTATACATGAGGAGGGCTGACTTGAGCAATTTCAAACTTTATCCAGACAGGGAATGTCATATAGTTTTAAACAGTTTTGTACATTGTTTTCAGTAGGACGCCTCTTGCGTGAGTAGGTGTAGGTTTCTGAGACGCAGCTGTGCATTTCTTCGTTGAACACCTACAACGGTGCTGAATGTGACCGAGCACCAAATGCTTAATGATTCATTTATAGTCAAATAATTGTGATAAATAGACCAGGTATTTTTTGTGTTCTTCTCTGTTTTTGTACAATCATAATGACTTTGCTCACTTAAAACTTTGACCTTGTACACGGTACAAGAGGAGTATTGTATCTCAATGAGGCGAGAAAGATATGAGCAGCATGTTTTCAATATGCAGAACCACTGTGATGGGAGATAGATGCTCAGCATGTAATATTTCCTGAGGAGACTGAAGAGACCAACCATTGAGACAGAAAACTGAATTTATTATTTTAAACTATATGGTAGATCACATCCATCATCCAGATAGAAAACCTTCCTAATGGTATTCCCCTTTAAAATTTTAGTTGGTTAGCAAAATCTTCTATTATATTACCTTGGTTTAATCAAGGAAATAGAAATTATTGGAAAAAATCTGTTTCATCCCGACAATTGTAATCTGGTCCATGAGTTGGCTTCTGATAGACAATCAGAAGCAATAGACATCTAAGAGGAAATCACAAGAAAAAATATCATGGAAGGACTTAATATTAAATCAGATATTAAATTAAGAAATTAATACAATTTCTCATTCTATAATATAAGCTTTCAATAAAATACAGGGACCACTAAAACCTCAAGTCTACAAAATGCATGCCTAGCAAGAGTAAGAAGTAGAATTATGCTGCAGTTTGGGGGAATGGAAAGCCCTAATTTCCTGATTGTGTCTTGGTTCAGGGCATCTGGCTAGTTTTGCATTATGGTCCCAGAAATACCTAGTGAAACTATGGTAGAACATTTTAAAATTAATTTAATCCATCTTCTGTGCTACATCTTAACCTTATCAAATTCAAAAAAATAATCCCAAAATCTAGGGTAATCTAGGCTGCTTGGGATATCTTTTGAATTTTCTCTGTGTGAAGCAAATTTCCTAAGCATGCATGGATTACCTCCTATGTGCTGAACCCTTTTATAGGTCCTGGTGATCCAGAGACCAGTGGTGTTTCTGTCTGTACTCAGACTCCACATTCTAGCTGGAGCAGCTGTTCAGTGAAGTATTTCTAGAGAGTGTAAGATGTGCTCGTTACACATTCGGCATGAATAGAATGCGTTGCTGGCCTCCATGAGGAAGTGAGTCATCCTGGTGGGAAGAAAGAGAGTTAAATGAGGAGAAGAAGCCGGGCATAAGAAAATTCCAGGTCAAACACCATACAGAACCAGCAACTGACATAAAAGTCTGAGGCAGCGCCATGTCTCCCAGGTGGATGGAGGCATTCTGGAAGATGGAGCATAGCTTGCAAAGGTGTGTGGGAAAGGTGGAGAGAGAAGAGATCAAAAAGGAGAGTAGGAAGATGATCTGATTTCAGGAAACAAAAATGCAGCCCCCAAATGGCTTGCAAATAGGTTTTTCTAAATCAACCAGATTAAAATTTATCCCAAGGTTTAAAATGATCCCTGATTGTTAACACAGTAGTTTAATCTTTTCTGTTCTACTATGAAAAAAATGAATTGGTGTCAAAGATTAATGGATAGGGATATTCATAAAATGTTGTTCATGACCAGGGAGTGCTAGAGACAACGGGAATTGTAGGGATGAACTGTGTAGGTAAATCAAGCATCCAGATAGGACCATGTGATCTGGAGACTTCACAAAACTGGCTCTTTATTGTGTCAGCTCCATTCCTCCCATGGAGAAAGAGAGAGAAAATTCTCTGCCTATCTGAGTAGACTCACTTTTGGACGATTAGATGTAATTCATTGAATAGTGCTTTTTAAATAATAATTGCCCACCAGTTTTGCTGTATTATTTGTTTTGTTAGTAGTCACATGGCAAAATGCATCTGGCATGTAATGTTGTAAATATTCAAGATATTTAGCTTAATGAAGGAACACTGAGATGGAGGTGAAGTGGCATACTTGTGACTCATTATTCTTCCTCCCCAACCCTGTGCCCCCTTTGAAATTGTTTCAGAGAATCAGTGAAAAGTCCTGATACTGCCTTCAGTCTCTTGCTTTCTGGAGACTTTCTACGTTCTTCCACATGTTGTATTGAAAGGTGTTTCATAATCACGTAGCACCTTTTTGTCTTAGTTCTTTCTTTAATTGAATTTATTTCCTTTGGTTCATTTTTCTCTTATTGCAAATTTCTGGCCACTAAGCCAGTCTCAAGATTTATAGCACAGGTTCATGGGCTGGACTTTGAAAATGGCTCCTAAGGATCAAGGAGAATTTCCCCAAGGATGGAGATTACAATCAATGTTTAGGTCCTTTGAGGCCATTCAGTTTCATTCTTTTCTACTTGCTAGACTACCTTGAAAGTTATGAGAATTTAACTACAAACCCTGAATTCTCTGATGAGAATAAGTAGGAATTTTGATACAGTAAATTTGTATGAGCAGAATGAGGACTAATTTTCTCCTGGCCTATTTGATTATTTAAGTTATTCTCACTTGACTGTTTTTGTAATTGAACTAGTGATATAACAAAATACCGGGCGTTGGAAGTCTAAGAACTGCATAGGAAGTATTAAAAAATGGAAGCCAGCACCAGGAGATAAACAAATGCTACATTTTGTTCATCTCCCTGATAGGCAGTAATTTTTCTGTGAAAACAGCTATGTAAGTCATTTTGTTAGTAATTTGCTGAAAAGTGCATAAAAGATTTTGAAAGTGATGGCCTCATCTGAAATCCACAGGTGAATTAGTATACTTCACTTTCTTAGCTTTCTTTAGGCTATACTCCTAGATTTTGTGACAGAGTATCTGTCAAAGAAAGAAAAAAGAAATCTGTATGTCAAGTTTCTGTCAATATAAAATATAAAAAATAATCATTGTGCCCTATTAAGAAAGAACTTATGACTTTATAAGGAAAATAAAATAGATTGCTAAAAACTAATGATGTACTACACAGTGGCTAACTGAACATAATAA
>NC_048227.1:103810814-103830028 GCF_002007445.2 Ailuropoda melanoleuca | reverse complement strand
GTAGTTTAATCTTTTCTGTTCTACTATGAAAAAAATGAATTGGTGTCAAAGATTAATGGATAGGGATATTCATAAAATGTTGTTCATGACCAGGGAGTGCTAGAGACAACGGGAATTGTAGGGATGAACTGTGTAGGTAAATCAAGCATCCAGATAGGACCATGTGATCTGGAGACTTCACAAAACTGGCTCTTTATTGTGTCAGCTCCATTCCTCCCATGGAGAAAGAGAGAGAAAATTCTCTGCCTATCTGAGTAGACTCACTTTTGGACGATTAGATGTAATTCATTGAATAGTGCTTTTTAAATAATAATTGCCCACCAGTTTTGCTGTATTATTTGTTTTGTTAGTAGTCACATGGCAAAATGCATCTGGCATGTAATGTTGTAAATATTCAAGATATTTAGCTTAATGAAGGAACACTGAGATGGAGGTGAAGCGGCATACTTGTGACTCATTATTCTTCCTCCCCAACCCTGTGCCCCCTTTGAAATTGTTTCAGAGAATCAGTGAAAAGTCCTGATACTGCCTTCAGTCTCTTGCTTTCTGGAGACTTTCTACGTTCTTCCACATGTTGTATTGAAAGGTGTTTCATAATCACGTAGCACCTTTTTGTCTTAGTTCTTTCTTTAATTGAATTTATTTCCTTTGGTTCATTTTTCTCTTATTGCAAATTTCTGGCCACTAAGCCAGTCTCAAGATTTATAGCACAGGTTCATGGGCTGGACTTTGAAAATGGCTCCTAAGGATCAAGGAGAATTTCCCCAAGGATGGAGATTACAATCAATGTTTAGGTCCTTTGAGGCCATTCAGTTTCATTCTTTTCTACTTGCTAGACTACCTTGAAAAGTTATGAGAATTTAACTACAAACCCTGAATTCTCTGATGAGAATAAGTAGGAATTTTGATACAGTAAATTTGTATGAGCAGAATGAGGACTAATTTTCTCCTGGCCTATTTGATTATTTAAGTTATTCTCACTTGACTGTTTTTGTAATTGAACTAGTGATATAACAAAATACCGGGCGTTGGAAGTCTAAGAACTGCATAGGAAGTATTAAAAAATGGAAGCCAGCACCAGGAGATAAACAAATGCTACATTTTGTTCATCTCCCTGATAGGCAGTAATTTTTCTGTGAAAACAGCTATGTAAGTCATTTTGTTAGTAATTTGCTGAAAAGTGCATAAAAGATTTTGAAAGTGATGGCCTCATCTGAAATCCACAGGTGAATTAGTATACTTCACTTTCTTAGCTTTCTTTAGGCTATACTCCTAGATTTTGTGACAGAGTATCTGTCAAAGAAAGAAAAAAGAAATCTGTATGTCAAGTTTCTGTCAATATAAAATATAAAAAATAATCATTGTGCCCTATTAAGAAAGAACTTATGACTTTATAAGGAAAATAAAATAGATTGCTAAAAACTAATGATGTACTACACAGTGGCTAACTGAACATAATAAATTTTTTTAAAAAAATAAAGATTCATATTCAGTTGCATTATCAGTAAAGAAATGTTAACAATGGTGGCATATTTTTAGTGAGAGCAAAATTCTTTATTCCTGTTAATAAAATACACTAAAACAAGTTATTTAAAAAAAAATAGATTGCTTTGAATATTTTTTACTACTCCAGTCAGTCAGTTCTGATGTGTAAACAACTAATTATTTCCCTCGTATATTTCATATAATAATTTCTTAAATGACTAGAATTTAATATTAGTGAGGGATAAGTCGAGGACAAAGGCAGTCAACAAAAATAAGTGTTCAGGACAATACACAGAGTGAAGTAAATCCCCTCTCCTTAAAACATAATTCATCATATTTTATCCCTTTTACGCCTTTAGTTTTGGGGTCACTAGAGTTTAGGATGCTTGGTATTTTCTTAATATACTAACACTTTTTTTTTTGTAGTGCAAACACTTATAAGTGTCCCCTCAGAAGCCTATATTGTAAGATTTGAGGGCTGAGCTGGGATGGATTTTTCCCTCCTTACAAAGATGAAACAAGATTTTTCAGCATTTTCCTACTTTTTGTTTTCTCTCACAGATATCCTCAGCTTTTTTTTTTATAATTTTTATTTTGTTATATTAGTCGCCATACAGTACATCCCCAGTTTTTGATGCAACGTTATCCTCAGCTTTTTTGTTGCTCACTTCGTACATCCCTGTGTATAGAATGGGGTTTGGCATACAGGCTGGGTAGAAGTCAGAGAGGGTGTGTAAGGGAGAAAGACACATCATCAGAGGCATGGGCCTGTGACCGGCATTTTCCAGAGTATGCTGAGGGGGTACCAGCTCCTCAGTGTACCCCTCTGAAGGGTTTCATGGTCAAATAAAGTCAGAATGTGCTTTATAGTATTTTCCAGTCTTGGGCACTTGCAATTATATTAGCATTTTAAAAGCTCTGGTAAGTCAGGCATTTAAAATATCTGTTTAATTTTGTTTAAACAACTGTTTCTCAAACATCGCTGACCGTAGGGCCCTTTGATGCCGGTCACACCTAATCTCATGGAACTGGTTTTCTGTGGAACATATTTTGAGAAAATATGTTTTCTCCAACTAAGTCAGTGTATCTGAAACTTCCGTGACCTTTTCCCAGAGCAAGAAATGGACTTTCCCTCATGATCATACGCATGTATGTAGCTGAAACAAAGATTGTTGCAAAGCCTTCATTCTTCCTAGGTGTGATGTAATCTGATATTTCTTAGTCCGGTCTATTTTATTTTTAAAATGTTGGTTCCTCTCCATTTATAGATTTCATAATCCATGAATAAGTGGCACCTTGCAGTTTCAATCTATGGTGTCCTTGAGGTGCCTGGGCTGCGCAGTCGGTTAGGCGATCAACTCTTGGTTTCGGTGATCTCAGCGTCATGAGATTGAGCCAATGCATCGGGCTCCACGCTCAGGGTAGAGTCGGCTTGACATTCTCCCTCTCCCTCTGCCCTCAAACAGATAAGCACATCTTAAAGCAACAGCAACAACAACAACAAACTATGCTGACCTAGGCAGGTGTTGCGAAGTTGTTCGTGTGTGACCTCAGCATCACCTTGCTGTTCTTCCAGAACTTCCTCACCTCATATTCCCTGCAGGCACCAAGTCTTAACTTCCTGTGAGAGGATCACTTGCGATCAGGTGGCACGTCTTGTGTTCCTGCCATACGTACGTGAAAGAACTGTAACCTATGGTGCCCGATGAGTGTATCGTTTAAATCAGTTTTCATCTAATGACTTTGGTTGAGGTGATGGGACTTGCCTGTTTAGGAATTGTAGGGGAACAGTTAAATGCTAAATTATGAAGCTGCGGGTTGGAGATTATCTTAGGGCTGGAGTGGTCAAGACGGATGTCGTACAGAACATGGGGGTTCACCTGAATCTAGAAGGGTGAGGCAAATTTGGAGGAGAATTAGGGGGAATCTGGGGAAGTGAGGAAACACTCATCTTGGAGGACTGGGAAACTGTCACAAGACCTTCCCTGATCAGTAAAAGCTCCCCTGGGGGTTTGTGTTTGAAAGGACAGTATACATTTCATGGGCATATGTCAGTCGGTACAGGTTGGTGGAGAAAGGACTTTTCTTAGCACCGTCTCCAGTTCTACCATCTGAGAAGCCAGCAGTTACACCTTGGTGCAAAGTGGCCCTTATCCCTAGGAGGAGTCCTCACGACACAAATGCCTTTGGTTTTAATGAATCCCCAGTATGTTAATTGGAGAACCCCTAATCCATCACAGTGATCTGATTTCTTGCTTACTAGTGTTCCTCAAAAGAACACTATTTGTATTTTAGTGAAATAATTAGTGTAACTTAATTACCATGTAGCTCTGACCCTAGGCAGTGTTTCTTTTTCAATTTATGTTTATTTTTTAAAATTTGTTTGAGACAGAGAGATTGAGCTGGGGGTGGCGGGGGGTTGGCGGAGGCTGAGAGAGGATCTTAAGCAGACTCTACGCTGAGTGTGGAGCCCGTCGCGGGGCTTGATCCCATGACCCTGAGATCGTGACCTGAGCTGAAACCAAGAGTCTGACGCTTCACTGACTGTGCCATCCAGCCGCCCCTAGGCACTGTTTCTTAACTCTCATATACTTTTCATCTTGTAGATAGAAATAAATTCTTACTCTATAAAAGTAAAAAAATTGCTTTCAAATTAATTATTATGTCATTTTAAGATGCTTCTATCTTTGTAACTTTTGCATGCTCTCTCTCCCTCTTTCCCCCGTTCCCTCTCTCCCTCTCTTTCTGCTTCTTAAAGTGGGACTGCCAGGGCACACAGTAGCCTGTTTTCATTGGTTATGGTTCATGGTGGGTTTTTGGGGGAACACTGTGTGTTTCCAAAAGGAAAATTCCTTTGTAATTTTGAAAATAGTTCTCAGGCATCAAATATTACATTATAAATTGTCATTAATTCCGTTTTCTCATGGCTGGCCTGTTGTCTTGTGTGAGATTTCTATAGACTAGAGGAGAAGAAGGAAAAAAATCGCTTTTCAACTAAACCTTGTCGCTTCCACCAGAAGCTATTTTAAGAAAGGGCCTGGGAAGTGGAGAAGCTGCAAATATGGAGAAAGAGACTGGCATATGTTTAAATCATATGTTTCTAAAGTTTGAGGATGAAATTTCATTTTATAAGAAGGTGCCCTTGGGAACAAGGAATGGAGTGGCCAGCCCCTGTTTCTGTGATGCAGCCAAGCCTTGAGACTAACCCCTGGCCAACGGGGCTGCGGTCTGTGCAGCCGGATACCCTCCCATTCAGCTCTGAGCGTGCATGGCACGTCCCACTTGCTGAGGATTCCCGAAGAGGCCGCACAAAGTTCCGCTCACCTCCTGAATCTTCTTCAGCTCCAGCGTCCTCCAGTATCATGCCCTGCTCTGCGTTCCTTCCTTGTATGCGGACTTTAGGATCCCCCACTGCTCTCTGACTGTTTTGTTTAGATCTTCACTAGTGACTTTCCTGTGCTTTGCCAGTTTCTCTCTTACTTTTATTAGAAACTCGATCATGTTACCCGTACTGCACAGTCTCCGGTGACATTTGGGTGTTTTGCAGAGTGTTCAATGACCATACACTGAGGTTCAGTAATTGCTCGACTCACTCCATACGATGTGAAGGGGGAAAAAATAAACAAAATGGACAGTTTCCTTAAAATAGATAAATATTTCCCCGTTTCCAGTTTACATCATGAGCCAACCAGATTTGCTGGAGCATTTCCTCCATTCCTGGTACCTAAACAACAGGAGCAGTTTACCTTGAAAAAAGGCTGGCAGGCAAAGCTCAAACTCAAAAAAAAAAAAAAAAGGTTCGGTTCCAATAAAATGAAAGCCTAGGAAAAGACATTTATTCCAGCAGCAAATGTACTGAAAGCAATTTATATTAAAAATGATAGTCTAACCATTATTTAGCAATAAAACAAAACTTCATAAAGAATTTGATTTTGGGGTGTGTTCATTTTGTTTTTGCCTTCAGTGTCTCTCCCTTCATCAAATGTAATCCCACTCATCCTTCAAGAACTCCCTTAAATGCATTATTTTCCATGACTGTGATTATCAGGGCATATTAATTTGTTTATGCATTTATTTATTGCCACTTTGGTTTCTCTAGCAAGAAGAGTTGGGATCAGGGTTGCCAGAATTTGGCAAGTAATAATACAGGACAGTCAGTTAAGTTTGTATTTCAGTTAAACAAAAATAATATTTAAGTATGACATACTTACACTAAAATATTATTTGTTATTTATCGGAAATTCAAATTTAACTGATTTTCCTTTATTTTATTTGGCAACTTTTCTTGGGGGATATCAAGACTGAAGGACAGTTAAGACACTCTTGGAATATTCTAGGTGATGAGGACCTCTAATAAAACAGACATAAGTTAATAGGACAGACCTCAAATGTTTTCAGGATGTAAAATTAACAGTGATTGGTAATTGATAAATGTTAATGGGTGAAAGTGAATGGTTACGATTCTAGTTCAGGAGACCAGGTGGATGGTTGTTCCACTTATCATACTTCTCTGCCTTTTATCTTTTTCATCTGTATAATGTTTTTGAGTGAGCTCATTTACTAATTATTGTTCATTAACATCTTGAACTAGCAATGTGATGCGGTTAGGTTTGTGTCTCTGAAGTCAGACTGCTAGGATCACTTCTCAGCACTCCCACTAACTGAGTGACCCAAGTGGAGCTGTCCAAGCTCTCTGGTTCTTTGGTTGTTTATCTATTATGTTTAAAAAAAATACTGGAAATATATACAGCAAAATTGATTACCACTGCCTATTATAACTTCTGTTTTCTACTTTTTGTTTTTCTGTGGTTTCTAATTTTTATAATGCGTACACATATTACCATTTAATGAAAAATTTTAAGAGACTCTGATATTCTTTGAATTAAAATAATCATTTTAGATTGCTTTTAACAAAAGGTGCCGGAACAATAGGACATCTGTATGTATTTTAAAAAAAACTATTTAAAAAATTATCACTATTACATTATAGTATGCAGTTCATTGACTTCCAGAATTGATTCCAGTGTTCTATTTGTAAAAGCCCATCTCTTCCAACCTGCATCTCCTCCTACATTTCCATTTATAATACTCCAGAGACTCGCCCTTCATCTAATAAACTGTACCATCCTTTTTTGAACTAACCTTGAGTACAACTATGTATCAGCCACTGTGCCAGCCCCAGATGGTATGGGTTGGGAGACATTGGTTTTTTTCACTTGGAGCTCAGGACAAGTTGGAGTCAACTAGAACAACTTGGTCACTTGTGTAGTAAAAGAAGCATGAATGTAAATGATGAAACTGGAAAAAAAAAAAAAAAGGCACCTAACCCAGCTGGGTCGTGTGAGTGTATATTAAAAAACAAAACAAACAAACAAACAAAAAACTAGGTAATCTTTGCAATTTTGAGAAATGACCTCGGGTTATCTATACTAAAAAAGTAGAGACAAAAGGTCATAAGAAACAGGCAGCAGAAGTAGCTTTCAACAGAGGACGGACACCTGAGAAGATGTGCGTATTAATATGGGAAACTAGAAGTGGTTCAGCGTGGCAGAAGCCAAAGTTGAATGAAGGGATCTGGAGAAAAAAAGAAGGGAGAAGTCATAGTAGCCAGATTGTAAAAATATGCCGTGGAGGTCGAATTGGCAAAGCTTGGTGACTGAGTTTGGGGACTGATGGTTAAATAGTAAGCAAGAGTGGCTGGCTTTCAGGTCTGGGTGTCTGAGTGTATGACGATGCTATTTATAAAGGAGGAGCAGGCCTAGCGAGTGAGGAAGTGAGTGCAGCTCTGGCTTGGGCTGCCCTGAGGACAGTGACATCCATGCAGCTGTCACTCAGGGGAGCGTCATGAATGTACATCTCCCACTCACTCTTACTCTGCCTTCAAGTCTTATCTTGGGTTCTCTTCCTTGTGAGACACCAGAGAATATTGATTCATTTAACAAGACATTGTGATGAAACACTCTGTGCTAGGCAGTGGTTTTGGCGTCAGTGAGCAAAGTGAAGTAAATACCAGCCTTGTCATCAAGGAACTTATAAACTCATGGATTGAATGAGGGAGACATAAAAGAAAGAGCTTGTATATAGAAGTCGAGATAAGTGCTATGCGAGAAATAACCAGAGTGAGATTAGAAGAGAGTAACGGGGTGGCTTAGATGGGGAGCCCAGTGAAGGCCATTCTGAGGAGACACCATGTAACAGGACACTTGGAGGAAGGGACACAGCATGTCAGCCAGCAGGAATGGAAATGGGAAAGATTGGGATAGGGAAGAGACCACAGTTAGGCACACCACATTGGTTCATTGACCAATTTAGTGAAAAAAGTATATACTAAAAAGTAAGATTCACATTATGCACAGCATATGATAAAAATACTTTGAAATACTTTTAGAAAGAAGATTCATTGAAATTACATTTTAAAGGGATATATTTCCATCAAAAGTTGGTGTATCTGATAGTCCTCATTTGGGGGAGTTAGAGACAGAACGTATATATCATGGAGTAAAGGAAACTCCTGATTGAACCCAAGCTATAGTAACATCTTTGAAATCATGGTCAGAAGTTCTAAAAAAAAGAGAACCTCTTTGGGGTCTTAATTATTTGTTAGGTAATAGTCGTGAGAGCCTGGAGTTTGCATTCTCAGTCCACCCCTTATTAAGTATGTGTCCTTGGGCAAGTTACTTAATCATGCCTCAGCTTTCTTTTTTTTTTTTTTTTTTAAAGATTTTATTTATTTATTTGACAGAGACAGAGACAGCCAGCGAGAGAGGGAACACAAGCAGGGGGAGTGGGAGAGGAAGAAGCAGGCTCATAGCAGAGGAGCCTGATGTGGGGCTCGATCCCATAATGCCGGGATCATGCCCCAAGCCAAAGGCAGACGCTTAACCGCTGTGCCACCCAGGTGCCCCACATGCCTCAGCTTTCTAAGCTGGAGAGATGAGCTAGGATGTTTAAAGTGAGGGTTAAATGAATTAACTAAACTGGTTAGTGTTTGGAAAAATCTCCAGCATATAGTATGTGCTAACAAGTGTTTATTATTTTTATTGCTGATGCTATTATTATTATTGTTGTTGTAAATGGGACAGGAAAATGAAGTCTGTAAGAATGGTTACAGTGTGGTGCCCATGGGAAGGGTTGCTGTCACTGTGTTGTGTGACAGGGAAGTTCCACCTTGCAGAGGCTTAAGCTTAGGGTTGACGGCATAAATGAGGCATTAGCTTTCAACTTATTCCAAGATAAGCGTTTTCCCAGTTTTAGCAATCAGATAGAACTACCAAACATGTATGAAATAAACTCTGAAAACAATGGTGCATATTCTGCCAACGGTAGACCTGTCCCTTCCCCCGGGCATGTTAAACGTCTCCTTGGAGGTACACCCACAACACCACATCCTACTATCCATGAGTCCCTACTCACAGACAGTGATGAAGGCAGTGTCGCTATACCAGTTCCTTACAGGCTTGGATCACAAGAAAACTGGACCACATGACCTTCTGAGAGCACCTTTCAGTCCTGTCTGCAAGTTTGGTGAATAAGTTCTGCCTCCTTTCTTTCTCTCAAGATAGTATAAGAATTGCCTAATGCTGCAAAGTACTTTGAACACCTCTACAAAGTACTTTCTTGTTATTGTCTTACATTTGATAAGTTGTCAATCCCTTGAAAGATGTAAGTCATGAATATTAAAATCCATCCTGCATATTTTATGTTGTTTTTATCATGATGAGAGAATATTAATTTATTGGAGATTTGTACTTTTTTAAAGGTTGCTTTTAAGGTTCTCTCTCAGTGCACTTTGTCAACTTCATCCAAAGTATGGACAGTAAAAGGGTCAAGATAGGATTTAACATCTCCACCCTGAGAAAGAGCATATGAAGGCCAGCTCCATCACCAGCTTCTCCCTTCCCTCTTAAGATTAAACTGTTTTTAGGCAAATTATATGGAGAAGAATATGTAGATTTCTTTAAATGAGCCAGATAAGTTGTATAATGTCTTATTCAATCAAATATGCTATCCATTTTGTACTAAATTATATATTTTTGAGCCCAGTGACTAATACCAGTTTGATTCAGAAGCATCTAAAATTACTCATGCCTCCAAGTGCTTTTTTCCATGAGCTCTCTTTGGAATGGCTGCAGCCCCTCCCTTCACTCCTACTTTATTGAAAGCCTTCTCATGTTTCAAGACTCAATTCCAAAGTCACCCCCTCTAAGAACCTACACAAACAGAACAAACAGTTTTCTCCTGGACAACCTCATTATCCTCTGTGCTACTTCTTGCATGACATGTACTCATGCTTCACTGCCAATAATTATTAGCATTCTTATTTTCTTTAGATATATCTTGTTTGCCCTTGATGTATGGTTCACATGGCTGCTTATACCAAGAATTGCATTCAGCTGCTAGGAACATGGACCAAAAATTACATTGACTGAAACAGAATCAAGTGTATTTTTCTCTGCAGTAGAAGTTTGGTGGGAGGTAGTCCAAGGTTGATATACATCACCACTGACATCAAGGATCCAGTTTCTCTCCTTTCCGCATCATTGCCCTTAGTGCTTGGTTATATTCTCAAGGTCACCTCTTTGTCGGAGGTGTTTCATGGAACATCATCCATCAAGTCCATAACTACAAATGTGAAGAGGAAAAGGGAATGGCAGACAGAGTTTCCATCAGCTGTCTTCATCCTTTGCATTTTAGGAATCTGTAGACATGGAACTCTAAACTTTTGCTTAACATTTCACTGACAGAAATTAGTGAGTGATTCCACCTAGCTGCAAGGGAAGCTGGGAAGTATAGTGCTGTGGGGGGGGGTATTTTACCACCTCAAAGATTTTATAACTCACTAAGAAAGAAGGAGAAATTGTGTATTAGTGAGACCACTCACTAACCTCTGACAGTGTTCAGGAACTCTCACATGTATAACATACATTAAAAACATCTCCCAGAACCATTGGCTGTATATAAGTACCAACACAGCAAATTATCTTTACCAACTCATTCACAAAATTGGGAACTCACTGGGAAAAAAAAAAAAAGTCTAAAGGTAGCTTGGGAAAATTAATTACCTTTACTGCCTTGGTTCATAACTAAATTTTTATATTTTGTTGTAGTTTTTCTCAGACTTAGATCATATATTATGCTTATTTACCTATTCCCAGTTTCCCATCTATATAATAGGGACAATGATAAAATCTACCTCAAAGGTTGTTGTTGTGAGAAAAATAATTCATAATAATATGCAACGCCTAGAATGTTTTCAGACACATAGTAGGTGCTTGTTAAATTTTAACTCTTTACTATAACAACATTTATAACCACTAACATTCATTGGAAGCTGACCCTGTTTCAGGTACTGTGGGCAACGCTCTACATGCATTAACAAATGGAAGCCTCAGAACTGCCTTTTGGGGTCCGTGTTATTATTCTTGTCGCATAAATGGAAATGCCAAAGGATTAGAGTGGCCATCTCATTACTAGACACATAACGTTTACTATATTCTTGTCACAGTTCTGAGTCCTTCATGAACATTGACTGGTTTGGTCCTTATAACAAGCCTACAGTGAAGGAACTATATTCATTTCCATATTCAGATGAGGGAGCTAAGTCACAGAGTGTTAGCTTACTTGACCACAGCTCCGTGGTCTAGTGAGTGGAGACAGGTGGCATCCGGGAGGTCTGACTACAAGATCCCTGCTCTTATCGATGACACTCCCTGCCCTGTAGGTGCCAGGATTAACATTTGGGCTTTCCCAGTGCTGTGCATTTAACCACCGTGCCAGCCCTTGTCATGCATTTTCCCCTTTTCTCTGTGCATTACCTAATTGGCTATTCTTTTTTCTTGCTTTGGTACGTTTCGAATTTATTGGAATTTTATATCTGGGCCTTGTGAACTAAAGTCATTTGAGTAGTTTATACATATGTATTGATATATTGGCCATGTGTTTGTGTCCTCTTGGTTAAGCTCACAGTTTAAATCAATCGAAATAGTCAAACGAGCAGCTTCAGTGTGATGCATTATGGAGCCTTTTTATGGTTTGGTAATCATCTCATCTGAGTGCAGTTTTCAGACCAGATAACACACAAATACTCTTAGTTAGCTTTACTCTTCTTCAATACTGGTTAGAGAAAGAGTACACTTCCATCTATTGGGGTGGTTGGTAGTAGATTCTTTATACGTGTTCTTTGTGTATATTAACCGCCCACCCCGCTGCAGGATCCTCTTCCTTACAGCCTACTACATTATTTATAGAAGATAAAGCATATAGCAATGTCATATATGCATTTTAAGTCATCTGAATGCTTTTCAAATTTCTCTATTACTGATATTGATTGCCACAGGCAATTTATACATATTGCCTACAAGCCAAACACGTTTTACTTATTTCATTTTTTGTGGCATATCTTAAAATAAATAATAAAACAAAAGGTGTTGAAGTTCAGTTGGTTAATTTGAATGCTAATTGAATATTAAGCAAACACACTTAGAGCGTTTCGTGATAACTTAACTGCAAGTACACATTTGAACGATTCCACATGCATCTCTTTTGATCTACCAAAACCCATCGGAAAGTAAAACATTAAGTAAATTTGATTTGATTTTGAAGGTTCAGATGTATACTTTCAGGGTTGTAGATTTTGTACCTGCTCTGGCTTAAAAAAAAAACTCACAAAAATTATTATTTTTAACACATATTTCAAGTGATTTTTTAAAAAGTTGCATAGAAGTCAGACTTTGCAGAAATATGAACAGACCCATTTGATTCAAAACAGTCACAATATCATATAGAACCTTACAGTATGCCTGTGCTACTACTCTTAAACAAATTAATGTATTACAGGCTTTTGTTGAGAGAAATCCGATTTTTATAATAGTAAATATTACTGATACATCCATCTGTGTGTACTGGACTGAATTTTTTTTGTGCAACTGGTGAGGGAGATGCTTTTGCACTGGTTTGAGGGTGTTTGGCAGCCCTCACAGATGTGACCATTGTCTCTTTCCTCTGGTAGCATTGTTTTGTGTGAAAGAGGACAAGGAACCAACCAAAATGACACCGTTCCTTTTTGAAAGAAAGCTGGAAAAGCAAAGAGCTTCTCTATTCTAAACTAGACACACACACACACGCTTGTGCGCGCGCGCACACACACTGCTTTATTTTTCAGTTGTCACGATTGTTTTTTTTTTCTTTTTTTCACTGTACTGCACCACGCATCTCTGCAGCCAAGCACAATTTCTATTGCCAAGACAGATGCTATAAAATGAAGCTCAACATGGCAGGCATTGAAGGAGTTGTGTGTTTGCAGATGATTACCTGTCATAATATGTTTCTCGATTTTTTTTTCCTAAAGTATCATGGAAAACACAAGGTTAGAAAGAAAATTGCAGTCCTTAGGCTTAGAAATTATAATTTTAACCAGGAAGCTAGAAGGGAGATGATGAATTTTGCAGAGCAAGAACTGAATCAAAATGAAATCCCAAATTGAATGTTCAAAATCATATTAGCAAGGACAATGCTTATATTCTAATATCTAATCCTGTTGAATTAATTTTTTCACAGGATTACTTAGTGACTTAAAATCATTCAAATACCCAACACTTATCGGAAAATAGTTTGCAAAGGCCCTTTCAGTAAATGAAGGAATCATTTTCAATAAATGAAGGTGACATTAACTTCTTGTCATCGGTGTAATGGTCATGTCTCTGCTTGGATATATCTAGTAGCATTTATTTAGAACGTTGGGAGATGCATCATGCTTGAGACAACTCACAGTAGGCCAGGCCTGCAGATGCTTTCTCATCTCTGGAATGGGCTGCTTAATAGCAATGGTACTATTGAAAAGTGATTAAAGAAGACAGTTAGATGCTACAAACAAACTTTAACAGTTCCTGGAGCAGGCAGTCTCCTTTAAAAACTACATGGGGCGGGAGGCAAGAAGTTTTTCCATGATGAAGAATAAAGAACAAGGAAGAGACAGAGAGGAAATTCCTGATTGGCTGGGGCTCCACGGTCAGCCGTGCATTTGGCGATGGCTTGACTGAATACACTGCATTTCTGGTCCAGTGGGGCATCTACAGGGACATGGAAGTTAACCAAGTTTCGGTGTGCTAACGTGGCACTAGGGCTGGAGCAGGTCCATCTTGGGTCTAGAAAGTCAGTCCTTCCTTCCTTCCTTCCTTCCTTTCTTTCTTCCTTTTTTTTTTTTTTTTTTAGATTTTATTTATTTGCTTGAGAGAGAGAGATAGCAAGAGTGAGCATGAGTTGGGAGAGGGACAGAGGGAGAGGGAGAAGCAGACTCCTGTGCTGAGCAGGGAGCCCAGTGTGGGGCTCGATCCCAGGACTCCTGGATCATAACCTGAGCTGAAGGCAGACACTTACCGACTGAGCCACCCAGGCGCCCCTAGAAATTTATTTCAGCAGTACCTAGAAATATTTTATATTCTTTCTATGAATGGCTCTAAGAATTTTTTTTACACCTTAACTAATGTCCTCTGACATACATATGCATATGAATATTCCACCATAGGCTCAAGGTAGTCTGTCTGTGTAGCTCACTTCTCTCTGGCGTTAGCCTCCTTGCACTTGGCTTTTGTCTCACCAATGTATTGAGATTTCTAGGTTTTGTTTAGCTTCTCTTCCCTGTGCTATGGTCTCCGGTCCTACAGGTGCAGTGACTTGGGCCAAATCTTTGTTTATGGGCCTTCTTATTGGCATGACAGTCCTACACTACCTGTGGCTCAGTGTCAGGAGCGGTCATTTCTCACTGGTTCCGGCTTCCCACGATCGGGCAATGCCCATGGCAGCTCACCCTGTAAGTAGGGAATTGAGTGTCAGGCATAGTTTTAGGCATTTCACCTGGTTTATATGATCTCCACAGGTATCCTATAATTTAGATACTCATATTCTCTTTATTTTTGAAATAAGGACACTGACCCTGAGAAAACTTGAGTAACTTTCCCAAGATCATTAATCTGGTAAATGGCAAGTCAAGATTCTGGTTGGATTTATTTGATTCCAAAGCCTGTGCAATATAATAATATCCCCCGTTCAAATGTGTACTTGCAGTTAAGTTATCACGAAACGCTCTAAGTGTGTTTGCTTAATATCCTTATAATATCTCAGCTAGATTTCCAAATTAATTAGAAATAAAATCATTCAGGGGCGCCTGGGTGGCTCAGTCGGTTAAGTGTCCAACTCTTGATTTCTGCTCAGGTCATGATCTCAGGGTCATGAGAGAGATCCCCACATGGGGCTCTGCACTCAGCGGAGAATCTACTGGAGAGTCTCTCTCTCCCTCTCCTTCTGCCCCTTCCCCCACCTTGTTTGCTTGCTTCCTCTCTCTCTCAGATATATAAATAAATCTTTAAAAAAATAAATAAAATCATTCATAAAAAAAGAAAAGCTCACTTGAAGCCAAGGGCTTTTAAAAATGATTCTCTTTTTATAGCCATGTTACTGTATTTTTCTTGGAGTAGATTAATTAATTTTAAAATCTCATAGAAAAGGAAGCACTGATAGAGAAATCCTTTTCTAACCATTCTCACCCTCGCCTCTGTACCCACTTGCTTAATAAAATTATACTTAGTTATTTTTCAATTGTAATCTGTTTATATACAGAGTAGATATTTTAATAAGTATTGACCTAATTTCTTTCTTTTGAAATTATGTGTTGGTACATGAAATGGCCTCCCACCGTATTTCACAATCAGGAAGAGAGCTATAAACAGTCTGTTCAAGTTCTTGCTTTGTGACTTTGAATTCATTTCCTAAAGTAATGAGTGTTTAAATGACTTGGGATTTTTCTGCTAGGGATTCCTGCAGTTAAAGCTAAAGCCAGGTACTGAATGTTTATCCTAAACACCAGGCACAGGGTTGGGTTTTAAGAACTTCCCAAGTACTGGGGTGCCTGGCTGGCTCAGGTGGAAGAATGTGTGACTCTTGATCTTGGGGTTGTGAGTTTGAGCCCCACGTTGAGGGTAGAGATTACTTAAATAAACAAAATTAAAAGAAAAAAAAAAAGCTAAAGCCATCAATTCAACTGATCATGATGGCAAGGTTGACAGTGATGGTGACAGAGCCCGCCTCCCCTTACCAAGTGCTTCACAAATGTCATCCCATGACCCCTTCTCAACAGGTCAGAGAGGTACAATCCTCATTTTACCAATAATAAAACTTATGCCTAGGAAATTTAATTAACTTACCCCAATTAATTAACTTACCCAAAATTACATAGCTGATAAATTCCAGAGTCCAGATATATACCTATAACTAATGGCTCAAAAACAAAAATATATTGCTTATACTTTGGATTTGCACAAAGTAAATAAATGAGCTGACATTTATACAAGGCAGAATTTAGTAACCCAGGGCTTACACAGGTTGATTCAAAAGAATTGAATAATTACAAAAATGTATCACTAACTTACCAGGTCATATCTGAACAGATAATGTACACCAAATGGAAGATTTGTCGTCATATGTGACTCCTACTAGATAGAAGGTAGAGGTTTTGACTGCATGTTCACATCCCTGAGTATAATACTAGATATCACATAATTATATAACATGTAATATACAATGGTATGTTAACCTGTATTTGAAATAGTTTGATTATGTTTTCATCACCTGGAAGATAGCATCCTCTCTTGTGACAATCACTTATTGAGGACCTGATTTGCTAAGCAAATTTTCTTTATCTACTTATGAGCTGTTTTGTGTCACATCTTAGTCTTTCCCACATGTACCGTAAAGATTAGTTGAAGACATCAGGTAAGACAAAGGTTATAACAGAAAGTAGAATGTGTGTCTTTCCTGAAACATACATAGCAGGTGTTGTGGGGATTCGAAACTGAATGTGGACAGCTGTTAGGATTGGACAAGGCTTCAGGGAGGAGGTCCAATTGACTTGGGCTTTGATATAGTGGTTGGGATTTGAGTGATTTTGTAAAATGTAGATACATTACCTCCCACCCTGTAATTGGTCCGGGTTGATCCTAATGAGAGTTTCAATTGGATCTTCCAATAGACTGTTTTCACGTTCCAAAGAATCCCTTTTGTTTGTGGCCAGAGATGATCAGTGATGCCATTGAAGGGGACTGGTCATCCTCCTTCCACTGCCACTCCTTTATTTCTGCCTTACACCTACTCGTACCAGCCTGTTGCTGATGCCTCCACAACTCCAGCTGCAATGTTCAGTTACACACACCCAGCACTGCACAGGGCCAAGAGTCAAGGTGAGAGGAGATACGTTCTCAGGACTCTAGAATCCTTTGTTAAAGAAAGGCTCTAGCTCTGATTTTTTTTTTTTTAACTTTGAACCTCAATGAATTATTTCATTAAAAAAGATTTTATTTATTTATGCAAGAGAGAGACAGAGAGCACGAGAGAGAGCTAGCACAAGCAAGGGGGAGGGGCAGAGGGAGAGGGAGAGGCAGCCTCCCCCAATGAGCAGGGAACCTGATGCAGGGCTTGATTGATCCCAGGACCCTAGAATCATGACCTGAGCTGAAGGCAGATGCTTAAAGGACTGAGCCACCCAGGCGCCCCCTCAATGAAGTACTTTCAAAGGATCTTTATTATTATTATTATAAAGTATGTTTTTGTTCTTTCTATTGTCTCAGTCTGTGGGCTAAATATAAATTAGTTTAATAGAGGAAGTAATTGTGCCCCTTCTAACTCTCTTAATAGCTGGGATCTAACTTACCATTTGATTTCTCAGAACCTGGATTGATTTTTTTTTTAATTAGGACAATCAGTTTGTAATAAATGTAAAAATTATCCGGCTACCTTACGTCAATAAATTTTTGTGATTCCTAAAAATATAATATACTTCAAGAAGTAGATAGAATTTCTTTATGCAAAGTGCAGTGCTACTGAACGGGCGTAAGTAAGGTAGGATTATTGTGAGTTATTTGTGTTAGTTAACGATATGTTTCTGTCATAATCACACACAGGTGTTTCTTAGTATAGGTAGTAGCAATAATTGAGTTGTCATAGTTTCAGTATGAACATTTTCTTATTAAAACGGAGTTTTTTGCATGTGGAAGCAGCTCTTTTGGAATTGGGCTCTAATCTTTCTGTTCAGTAGTACCAGCACTGGGTCGTTATTGTAATTACTTACCAGCAAAAGGCCCAGACATCTACCCTTTCTTTCTGCACTCCCTGCCTCCATCAAAAACTTTTTCCAATCAATTCTCAGTGCTGCTGTCAACCTTTCCTTTCACCTATGGCTTTGATCTCATAGCTGCTTTCACTCTAAAAAGAAACAGGTCCAAATCCTAACTCCACTTCAAAGCCTCTAACTAGCTCATCCAAGATTTTTCACCTTTTTTCTGCCTTCATCTATTCCTCCTCAGACATCCTCGCTAAATGAATTGTATGTTTTTGAGGTGTCTGGGTCCAGTCACTTCACTCTGTCTTCTGAAACTTCCGGCCACCCATCTAACACTGAAGTGTCCTGCGCTCGAACCTGGTCGATGCTTGAAGCTCTCGCCAGTCTGTACATTAGAAAATAAACAAAAAACTAAGCTACAGAACTAATGAGGGGTTTGGAAATGTTGCCCTTAATCCAGATCCTGGTATTCCATTTACCGTTTGAAATCTAATCTGGCCTTATTTAGACATAAGGTAAAATAACTTTATGGTCATTGTGTATACTTGTTCCGATGGACCACATTTCTTCCTTAGAACTCAATGGAGCTGACATTCCTTCTCAGAACTGCCAGTTCCTGTGCTGTCTTGGGCAAGCCTATTTCCCTTGCAAACTCATTTTTTCCCCACATGTAAAATGGTGATGATACCTACGTGTGAACCTTTGTAATTATTTAATAGGATAACCCTACACTGGATCCTTTTCATCAGCACACGAACCTGCCATAAGATCTCCCAAGTTACATATTATTTTAGTAAATAACTTTCTATGATCTCTTCACACTGACCAACTCCTACCCAGTTTCTCCCTTGCCTAGGAGGCTTAAACTGTGAAAACTATCTAGACTCACCGTCTCTCTTTCTTTGCCTCCCATTCCAGTCAGACTTTCACTCCTACTGTTGTTCTCAAGGCCTTCAATGAACTTTATGTCCCCAAGTGTATGGGCTATTTTCTTGCATGATTTCTGGGACACCAAAGTCTTCTGATTGCCTCCCTCTCTCACGGGCCACTGCACTTCACTTGTCCCTACTGACCTCCCCTCATCTTTCTGACCTTGGAATTGAGTACCAGGTTCCAGTCTTAGAAAGTTTTGCCTATTGTTGCCCATTTTTAAGAAATGTCATCCAGACCCCTGTCTTTATATACCGCTACACATTGATGACTACAAAATTGCCATCCCCAGCTCTGTCTCTCTCCCTGACTCTGACTTTACATATTCATCTGCCCTCTGGGCACATAATAGGATGGGCAGAAGGCATCTCAACTATCACCTGTCCAAAACAAAACTCTAAATATTTGCCTTTCCCACAAGAGGTCATTACCTCAGTGCATAGCACTGCTATTCACCCAGGAGTGGCTAAGGACACACATCTTGGAATCATGCCTTTTTCACATAATCTCATTAAATTCATCTGCAAACTTTGTCAACCCTCTCTCAAACTGCATCTGATCACTTCCCACATCCTTGCCTCTACCCTCCAGTCAAAATCACTATCATCCCTCACACTCTTGATGCAGTGACCTCTTAACTGATCTTTCTTTCCATTCTGAAGTTTCCTCAGCTTATTCTTCAAACAAGTGG
>NC_048227.1:103751278-103810714 GCF_002007445.2 Ailuropoda melanoleuca | reverse complement strand
TGGGAAAAATCTAAGTGTTATCTCTAAATCACAGTATATATTTGCACCTACTGGCTTTTTAAAATTAAAATAATCATTTTGCCCTCCAGGTACCAAGAAAGTAGCCCAAGGGATTGCAGAATTTACAGGCACAGAGAAAGATTTATAGACGCATTATTTCATTCTTGGATCTTATTTCAGCTGTTACCCAAATAGCTTTGTTAATTCAGTTCCAATCCCCTTCCACATCTATAGCAGTCCTAAGGGAAATTGAGTTACTAATATAAACTAAGATAATAAATGTTGCTTTTCCTCATACACCACATTTTTACAGAAGCCTAGAAATGTTTGCTATGAAACAATGTGAAAGCAAGAACATTTATATAGCTAAAATTCACTTGGCCAGTATTGCATTTCTCTATATTCTGGTTGGTGTTTTAGATGTTATTTGCTTTATAAATGTGTTATCTTTCTCATCTGAGTCTGTGGCTCCTCTGGCTGTGGTTTACAGTATGTGATAATGAGTTGCTCGAAAAGTTCCTATGTATATAGTGCCTAGTACCTCATGCGTTCCCAATAAATGGTTAAGGAGTTGAACCTGTAAAAGTTTCTCTAAAAGTCTCCTGTTCAAGACAGAATTTGTCATGGTTGTGGCAACTGTCTCATAGTTAATGCCGCAAAGGTATGATTTTTTGGCGGGGGGGATAGATTTTGAGACAGAAATTATTATGAATGAAATATATTTTTCAGGAAAGATATGAACTCAGTTACCCAAGAGCAAAGGAGAGTATTTTAGGGTGTTAAGAAGGTTATCGAAATGATAAACATTTCAGCATAATCATAGTACCATCATCATCANTTTCAGGAAAGATATGAACTCAGTTACCCAAGAGCAAAGGAGAGTATTTTAGGGTGTTAAGAAGGTTATCGAGGGGCGCCTGGGTGGCACAGCGGTTAAGCGTCTGCCTTCGGCTCAGGGCGTGATCCTGGCATTACGAGATCGAGCCCCACGTCAGGCTCCTCTGCTGGGAGCCTGCTTCTTCCTCTCCCACTCCCCCTGCTTGTGTTCCCTCTCTCACTGACTGTCTCTATCTCTGTCAAATAAATAAATAAAATCTTTTAAAAAAAAAAAAAGAAGGTTATCGAAATGATAAACATTTCAGCATAATCATAGTACCATCATCATCGTCATCACCATCATCTATTTTTGGTGAGGATCCACTCTAACCTAGGCACTTAAAGATGGATTTCATATAATCTTTTTAGAACCCTATGACAAAGATATTATCTTCATTTCACAGATGGAAAAATTTAAGTTCAGGAAGATAAATAAATGTCTTTATATCACACAACAAGTGAAGTGGTAAATCTAAGATTCCAATTTTAATCTTCCCAGTTCCCAAATTTGAATTCTATTCAGTATGTCCCATGTGACTTCCTTGAATGTTGGTGTAGTAATCATAGATGGGGCAGTGCCATTACTATACACCACTGCAATTCAGGTCAGGATCCACATTTCCAGGCAGGTATGACATTCAACATATTTATCAACTGGTTGGTCATGGGCAATCAGAGTGGACACTACAGTCTATCAGAATGGACCCTCGCCATAACGGACATTCTGACCATGCCAATGTATACTCATTCACTGTCAGTCCTGGACATAGGCTGCAGCCCTTTGAAATGATGTACAAAATGATATGCATGTATATATGTGTGTTTTCTTTTCTGTAAAGAAATTTGGTCTCATCAGATTCTCAGAGATTTCTGACCTCTAAAAATTGAAAGCTTCTGTTGGGTAGTGAGTGAGCTAGATTAATTGCTTTCACCAAAAGAACAAGATAATTTAAAAAAACAAGATATTTATATTTAGAGACCAGTACTATGAAACAAAAGAGAATTTATGAGGTGAGAGGAATTGCATTTTGTGGGACAGTGTGGCTAAGGGAAGTGGAAAGAGGCTGGGAAACTGTGAGCTTTCTGTGTTGTGGAGTCATAGGGACCACTCTTGTGTGGGTAGGGAATACTTGATAAGATGGAACCTTGTTTTAGAACTTGTTCTGTTCTTAAATTATTTCCTAAACCAGTGCCTGAGTGGCTCAGTCATTTGAGCATCTGGCTCCTGGTTTCAGCTCAGGTCATGATCTCAGGGTCCTGGGATGAAGCCCCGTGTCAGGCTCCATGCTCAGCTCAGAGTCTGCTTGAGATTCTCTCTCTCTCTCACTCTGCCCCTCCCCTGACTCACCCGTGTGTTTGTGTGTGTGTGTGCATGCATGTGCATGTGCACGCTCTCGCTAAAATAAATAAAATAGATCTTTAAAAAAATAAAATAAATTATTTCCTGAAACAATTGGGAGGCAGGTTTAGTTCTCTTTTCCTCAACTTTGACACTTTTGGAAACTATAAAAGTCATTTCTTGCCTTCCTCTAATTAGTCAGTATTGTTCCTTGGTGTGTGCTTGTGTGTGTGTGTGTGTGTGTGTGTGTGTGTGTGTAACTTTATAATCTAGCTGTTCTGTCTTCAATGTGAATAATACAGAAGGGAAAGCTCCATTCCCAAATGTTATAAAAACAGTTTTGCATTAATAACTTACTCTATAATTTGAGCAGGAGTTCATTATACATGATTTTAAGTAACATTTATAACAAAATTAGAATTAATTTTATTAAGTTTTCTGAATCAGTCATCACACCAGATAAGTTTAACATGAAACTATTAAATATTTGAAAATAAAATTAATGTTGTTAAGTTTATTTTATGCCATTAGGATGCTCTGCTCTAATAAAATGTCATATTCACATTCTGTTTGGTACATCAAGAAGCATTCCACATTTCTTCTTCTTCACTACTCTTGTTCTATTTACCATTTTCCCTGGATGATGAGCAGGGAATATACAGCTGTAGAAGAAAAATTGGAGGCACTTATTTAATGCATATTTCTCCATTCTTCTGGCTATCTCAGTTGTGCATTACACATGTTAGCAATATAAAAATGTTAAGATTATAATAGTTTAGCAAATATACATTATTGCCAGTTTTAAGCATCCATCTGGATTTGAATCTTTATTTAAAGTAATTGTGGTTTTATTACTTTCTATAATACTGCCCAAAATATTCTTCACAAATCCCAACAAAATATGATCAATTATAAATAAAATTAAAGCTAATTTTAACAAACCTCAGATGAATTAATGAGGAGGAGGCAATTAATATAAAGCCAAGTGAATTCTGATAATATGTGATCAAGTATTATTGCTTTTGAGACTTGGCTAGCCTCTGTTTTGTTAGTTTTATAAAAACCTTTGATCAGCCACCATATAATGTTACCCTTTCTGTGGTTCTGGTAAAGTTAAACATTATTTGAATATGCATTTTAAAGCATCCATTTACCTTTTAAGTTAATTGGAGCCCATTTGAAAGGGACTTCAATGAATTGTCTTTGAAACATTATATCAAGACAGCTTCTCATTAGGACGCTTCCAGCATAGATGCACAACTAAGAAAGCAATGTGTGATTTGCTGTCCAGCCTGCAGTAAACTGAGATTATGTAGTCAGCTGGTGCTGTGCATTAGAGTTGCGCTCTAGATGGCTTCTCTCCCCAGATCTCACGTTTTGCCAACTATTATGATCTAGGTTTTGTTCTCATACTGCGAAAATCCGTAACCTTGATGCATTATCTGTAATGAAGCATAGTAGATCTCTGGGCCGTATGGTCTCTTGAAAACACAAACATATGCAAAACAAATAAAAGAACCATTTCAGTGAAATAGTGTGATGACTTTACCACCTGCTCATGTACTTCAGATTTTTACTTTTATATACGTATATTTGTAAATATACCTGTATAAAATCTATATTATTTATAATATGTTATATATACAATCCCCTGCTGTGTGCAGGGCATTGTGTAGCAGGTGCTGATAATACTATTGTGAACTAAGGAGATGTGGCCCTTGTCCTCATGAAGCTCACACTGTGGCACTAAGATACTTAGTAACTGCAGTAAAGCTGAGTGACAGAAAATAGAGGGTTTTGGAAGAGCTCAGAGCAGAAGTGCCCAAAGGAGTCTTGGTGATTGGCAGTCTCACTGATGATGAAACATTTCACTTAAGATTTTTCAAGAGAAGGGGCGCCTGGGTGGCACAGCGGTTAAGCGTCTGCCTTTGAAGCTCAGGGCATGATCCCAGCATTATGGGATCGAGCCCCACATCAGGCTTCTCCGCTACGAGCCTGCTTCTTCCTCTCCCACTCCCCCTGCTTGTGTTCCCTCTTTCACTGGCTATCTCTATCTCTGTCGAATAAACAAATAAAATCTTTAAAAAAAAAAGATTTTTCAAGAGAAGGAGGGCTGGAGTAGAGAAATTGTATCCCATGCACAAGAAACAGTATGAGGAGATGAGAAGGACTTAAAAGAATTCTTCTGGAGCTGGAACACAGATAGTGAGGGAGAGATTGCAGCGAACAGAAGAGAGAAGGAGGGAGGGATCCTCCTGTGTCAAGTGGAGGTTTACAAACTGTATTTTAATTGTTTATAACTACACCAGGAAGATACCTATCCAGGACTATGGGATGTGTGTGGCTGAAAAAATTCTTTTAATTTGCATTTTTATTTAATGACATAGTTAAAAATACAATGATTTATTCAAAGAACTGGGCAGTCAAAAGTTGTTATAATTTCCAGTTAAGTGGTGGATACGTTTGGTTTCATCCACCACTGCATTTTCTGTGCCTTTACATGGCCATTCCCAGGGTGTGAAGCTGTGCTCTGGGATGCTCACCTTCACTGCTTCTAGGAGAGCAGAGGCGAAGAAGAAGAGGGATGTTGGTATGCCTACAGATAGCAGAGGCTTTGAGTCTTTAAGTTTCCCCGATTTGCATTTTTGAACTCATCTTTTTCACTCTTCAACTCATCTCTCCTAAGGAGTAATCAGATGGGTCGCACTTTATTTTTTTAATTTTTTAAACATTTATTTATTTATTTATTTATTTATGTTAGATATAGAGATAGAGAGAGAGCATGAACTGGGGGAGCGGAAGAAAGAGTAGGAGAGAGAATCCTCAAGCAGATTCCCTGGTTGGGCGTGGAGCCAGATGCAGGGCTCAGTTCCAGGACCTTGAGATCATGACCTGAGTCGACATCAAGAATCGGCTTCTTAACCAACTGCACCCCCAGATGGGTCACATTTTAAAAGTAACAACTGAGTTGGGAGAGTGACACGTTTTGGGTAGCAGGCAGGATGTGCCGTGTGGGAATAGTCATTGGTATTGACTGGGCTAGGCAGGTAGTCAAAGTGCAGATGTCTTGCCTTTGCAACTGAGTATGAACATGTAGAATTGATTTTGTTGCAAAGTGCACTGATATTATCTGACAGTTCTTTCAAATTTGCCTTGAAATCCTTCAAGCTTTGAACAAGTAACTATTTTAGTGGTTTTAGAAATGAATAATGGAAAAAGAAAAAGAACTGGGACCTTATAACTGAGCATGACACCAGAACTGATGCAAGTAATATTTGGTCTCAATCTCAGTTATTAAGCATATTATGTCAAAGTGTGTTTTAGGGAAAAAAAATTACATCTGACTGAATTATTGTGAAGTGTGGTTCAGTAAGGAAACATAGCAAAGTTTGAAATGTAATATGGAGAAAATATTAGATTAAGGAATGCTCCTCCGTCCTAGAGGAAACCAGAGAGATGCATTAACTTCAATGAGAAGACTGTTGGTTGAATAGACATTGGGGCATGGAAAAGAGATATTTCTTGATTGACCCAGAGATTCAAGTTTTAACCCAACATAGGCCACGAATAGATGCTAAAGCTCAAGAGAAAGACATCTTTGGTATCTCGCTTGCCTACAGTTAAAAGTAGATTGGAACTTATTTGTGAATACAAGTTTTTCAGACTGCCACAGAAACCTTGAGGAAGAAAGTCCTCGACTCTACATGGTTATGGGACTACCTAGGTGTGTAGTCATTAGCATTTGATAAGCAATATCAAAGTGATTTCAGTGATTCTTATTTCCATGCCTATATTTTTTTTTGTTTTATTCTGATAGATTGCAATCACTACTGGAACAGGCATTGGATCTGTTTTGTACACTGAATCTTTTTTTTTTTTTAAAGATTTTATTTATTTATTTGACAGAGATAGAGACAGCCAGTGAGAGAGGGAACACAAGCAGGGGGAGTGGGAAAGGAAGAAGCAGGCTCACAGCAGAGGAGCCTGATGTGGGGCTCGATCCCATAATGCTGGGATCACGCCCTGAGCCGAAGGCAGACGCTTAACTGCTGTGCCACCCAGGCGCCCCTGTACTCTGAATCTTTAATGCCTAGTACAGTGCCTGAGAAATAGTAAAAGCGCAATAGATGTCAGTTGGATATCTAAAATAAATATTGTTGTAATCCACCTAAAAGAGTCTTTTTTTTTCTTCTGTACTCTGAATCTTTAATGCCTAGTACAGTGCCTGAGAAATAGTAAAAGCGCAATAGATGTCAGTTGGATATCTAAAATAAATATTGTTGTAATCCACCTAAAAGAGTCTTTTTTTTTCTTCTTTTTTGGCTTGTTTGCTTTTTAATATTTCATGAATCAGAATGTAGGAGGCAAGAAGCTAGGATGTACCCCCAGGGTCAGAGCTATGAGAATTATTTTGGAATATTAAAATTTTAAAGATACTGGTTCTGTTAGTATTATCTATTAATTGTATTATTAGATAATATAATAACATTATATTATTGATTGCTTAATTATTAGTGCCATTAATTATACCTGTTGAGTATAGATTATGTTTTTGAATAGTAAATCATCACAACTATCTTAGTCCTGTTTTGTAATTGCACCTGGTTTGGTCAAAATGAATGAGGCATATCTTTCATAATCATTTACTGTGGACAGTCTCAAATCAGAACTATCAGAGTTTTAACTATGAAAACACTGATACTTTGATATTGCTATAAAACAGCTTACTTTCAAACACTGTGAACAATTATAACATAACCCCTAATTTCCTGAATACAATTTTCCTTTTATAATGAAAAATACTAATTTATCTTGCTAAAAAATTGTATTTATTTAATTCTCCAGTGAGAAGATGTGTGAAAATATTTATTAGACAGACAGATGGATTCCGCTTTCTGAAACATTTTCAAAAAAGCATCCAAATAACTTAATGCCACCATATTTCACCTTCCGTAATGAACCTCAGCTTCTCCATTATGGTGACAAATATCATATGCAGGACATACGGACTCTGGGATAAAGGGCTATGGAAGCAAGTGTCAGTGGTCAGAGCAGCAGTTGTCTGGGACAAATGTGAAAAGGAAAAAAAAACAACAACAACAAAAACTCAAGAATCACCACTGTATACTTTTTTACTCGATGGCCAGAACCTTTCATATTATTGCTGAGAATTAATGGCATTGATTATCCCGTATTATAAAATTACTAAATCAGTGAACTACTACTTTACACTGATGATACGACAGCTAATGTGTGATTTTACTATTCCAAAATGAACCATGGTAACATTTGTCGTGTAATGTGATCATTTTCTAAATCAGGATAAATGAAGTGAAGGAGGGTTCTAAAGTTGATCTAAATTAATTAAATGGATATCAGTCAGCCGTGGTTGAATGAGAAGTAAAAATCTTTGAAGACTTTTTAAAACAATGAATTTTATTAAATTCATGCATCATTCCATGGTTAAAACAAAAACTGAACAACAACAACAAAAAACCTCTGAGTCATTGTCCAAGAATTAGCAGATGCTGATAAGGAAACCCCAGATAGCCTGGACACAAACAAAGACAGACATTGGTACTCTTCCTATTTCAGAATGAGGATAAGAAGACAGACGTTGAAACCTAAATTTTTGGCACATAGGGTTGTTATCTCTTCACATTTTCTTCTGTCAGCAGTAAACTTTTGTCAGCTCTAGGATTTTTCCAGACATACAAGCTAATAAGTTACCGTGTCACAGTTTCGTGGGTGCTGGCAGAAGACATGAGACTCAGTTACTCATGTCACAGCAGCAGGTGTGAGTGTCCATGTCTTTGTGTTCTCTCCCTAAGCCCCCCAAGTCCCATGGACATGGAAGATTCCAGATAGAAACTGCACTCTGAAGGTCTTTGTCACAGCCAAGGAGCCCAGGCTTAGAGAATCTGCCACTTTTATAGTAAGCAAGCTGCTGTTTGTCAGGGATGGGGATGGGGTGGGCATGTTCCCTCATTAGTGACAATGTGCAGAGTCCCTGGGGGCCGTGGCAGGCTGCATCTCACAAAACGTCCTGTGCACCAGGACTCACAGAGGCACTGACTTGAGGAACGTAGCAGCAAAGGTAGAATGTTTTGTGGGAGCACAGGAGCTTGTTCTAACACTGGTACGGAGGGAGACTCCTAACACTCTGAAATATAGGGCTTCTGAAATCACAAGCAAAATGGATTATAGGTATTAGTTTTGCTTATGAATAAAATTAATAAAAATCACCTTAATAATATACTGGCCCTGAAGAAATGGAATGATGTATGTCTATGGGATAAGCCTGTGTTTGCATAAATGATGTCTGTGTATGGCAGAAGCTACGGTTTCTACTCCTTTCTCCCATTGTGCTTTCCATGGTATCATGTGGTAAATAAGCGCTCAGAAATATATTCATGGTAATCAACTTTATGTCTGTATTTATACAAGGGGCTGATGTATTGGATATCATGATCCACAACACCCTGCTTCTGTTGCTGCTCACAGGTGAAGCTATTTCTAGCAATGATAGGTCATCAATATCTGAAGGGCTCTGACTATTCTTAGCAGGTGCTATCTCTGACAATGCTCTACCTCTGTCCTAAATATAGTAATTCACCCTCTAATTATAAAGGAGCCATGGACCTAGAAAAGTAGTGTCTCTCAGTCATCATACACCCATTTACGCTGTGTTCAACAAATACTTCTTGTGTGTCCACCATGTATCTTCTTTGAATATGACTGTAGCTCTGCTTGCAAAGAATCATCAGCTACGCCAGGCTCAGTCATTTGACCTTTCGTGGTCTTGACCATTGGGCATCGTCAGAAATGGAAGAGGTGTTCCCAATGATTATTTCTTTTCTGTGTGTGCATGACAAGCCATGGGTGGGTGAATGGAGGGAGTCAGGCAAACTGGGGCAATGGGAATAATTGTTTCCTAATCCTTTCTTCCAGTCCCCATCAGAAGATTTCCTGAAGCTGCGACTGTGCTTCGTTTCCTTCAGCTTAAGTCTTTGGTCGGGGAAAAAACAACCCCCCCTCCAAGAAAAAAAAAAACAAAAACATTGTTACTAATGAAGGAAGATATAATGATAATATTTACAGGGTGCCAATCAAATAGAAAAAAATGCTATGCCAACAAAGAATTGAAAAAAATGATCTGAAGCATTGCTTCCTTGAGAGTCATTAAGTGGAACTCTTTTTCTACTTCGGAGGTGAGGCACCATCCAGACTCACACAGTTATTCATAGAGCTCTCAGGTCTGGACTATGGAGCATGTGGAAACAGTCTGTATGGGTTGTATTTAGGGATGTGCTACACGATGTTGGCAGCGTTCTCCCTGTTTCTATGTATGCTAACTGTTGGTGTCATTCTTATTAAGTCAGGACTGATGATGTGTCACATTCCCACAGGACAGCTGGCTGGTTGGAAGGTGGTATTTCGGAGAGTTACTCACTTTCTATAATAATTGTGCTTGGCGTTGGCTTCGCTTTCCTGCTCAGGCGTTTGACACAGCTGACCATTCCCTCATCTTTAGGCTCCCCTTTCTACAGCTTCCCTGGATTTTATAACACTTTCTTAAGGGATTTCATTCCTTCTTCGCCATTCTTCCCTTGGCTGAGCCTTGTTTATTTCTCCCACTGACCTGTTGTTCTTCTTCATCTCCTAAATGTAGATGTTCCTCAAGGTTATTTGTTTGCTTTTCTCTCCGCTCTCTATACTCTCCTCTCTAGTGATCTCATCTATTCCCCTAGGTTAAATAGACTGATCTTAAGCTTATTCTCATATCTTTATTTTTAATATTACGGGACATTCTTGAACCTAAGAAAGTGTGCACTTACCCGTGCCACATGTCCACTTAGATGTCTCCTGGACACCTCATGTTCAACATGTATCACAACACCCATGATCTCTGCCCTCATATTCCACTTACTCATCCTCAACTTATCTTTCATTTTTTCCCCCTTTCTCAATTGTACTTCAAATCCAGGTTGACAGATTTATTGACTTCTCTTGCATAATATCCATTGTATCCATTCCTTATTTATACTCTTTATTACTTACACTTAACATGTCAGTTGAACTCCCAACATCACTGATTTAAACTGTTGTATCCCTTTCACAGTCAGGGATTGAAAAATCCCACTAGGTTTTCACCAAGTGAATTTAACGTAGGAAATTAGTTACATTGACAGATGATAACTGGGAGAAGATGCTACCACGCCTGGTGTTAGAGGAACAAGGAAAGAAATTAGGTTTCTCAAAGAAGAAGACTGCTTGGAGTTGGAGTTCAGATCTCTAAAAGGGTATGATGAGACTAGTCCTCATAATTGAGAAGGAGCTCCGGGCTGGAAAGGTGAGCTGGCATAGAGCCATGCGGCTGCTGGAGAAGCTGCTACTGCTGGCATGAAATTCCCCAAGCAGCAACCCAAGAGGAAGGAGGAAGCCCTCTTACGTCCTCTTGTTTTCTAGCCTCTTGCTGGTGGCTGCTTTTGGCATAATCTAGCGAGAAACCTGCTGGTAAAAGAGCTTGAGTAATTTAATATGTCAACGCCCAACCAACACATTAAAAAATGGAGAATAGCTGGTGGATTGGGAATCCACCTTGAATTTCCCCATCAGCTACTCAGACTGCATATGCACCCTTTTACGTGTATTTGAACTTCTTCTCCACAATGGTGAATACGTCCTAGGTATACCCAGCAAGAAACAATCACTCATACAAGGACTCTTTGAGTCTTCCCTGAGAAATGGAAGACACAAGTTCCAATAATCATGCTGTTCATCTCTGGGAGAAACCAGTTCTTTTTCTAGTTTATTCAAAATTGCAAGAGAATATCTTGTATCCTAAAGAATAAATTAAATTATAAAGTTAACCCCAAAGATATAAACATATAAGGTAACTTAGAAGAAATAAGGAGGGAGGAATAAAGTTAGTTATTATTACACAAACATATATGTGTGTGTGTGTGTGTGTACAGGTACATGCATATGTATGTATGCATATATATATATACACACTACACAAACATGTATGTAGATATATAAACTATATACGTATATATTTATATATACATATGTACAGTCTCTCTATATGCATATCTATTATACTATATGTGTATATATAGTCTCTATATACACACATATATTGTATGTGTGTGTATATATCTGTATATATATCTATATGTGTATCTGTATGTGTGTGTGTATGTATATATATATCAGATAGAGGAAAGAAAGAAAGAGAGAAAGGGAGGAAGGGAGGAAGGAAGGAGAAAAAAAATGCCTAATTGATACAGTTCTTATTTCTGTAACTGGTAATAAGAGTAGATTTTTTTATGATGTCTCTTCTCTATAACCCATCCAGTGTTACCTTTTCCCTCAGCCATAATTTCAATTTGTAGGATTTTTAAATAATTATTTTATATGGTGACGCAAATTATCTTCCCTTATGGCTCTAAACACAGAAACCTTTATTAGGTTGTCATAGTTTTTCATTAACTTTCACTCTTAGGCATGGAGATACTGAGAGGTGACATAGGAATCCCTTCTGTATCATACCCATTTCTCCCTGTCACCGTCATGTAGCAGCAACCCAATTTTCCCTTAGTAATTGGGATGATACTCCAGCCAACCAGTATCCTTCTTTTTTCTCTGTTAGTTCAGTGTTTGAGGAAATGGCCAGGTGGCAGTCTCAACTTTTAGTAAACTGAACTATTTTTGTATCTCCCTGTGCAGAGTACCCGTGCGCTCTTGGGTACTAAGACATCTGAACGAACAGAGCCCAGGTTGAGAAGATGTAAATCAAACATTCCATCAGTTTAGTGTTAGGTGTAATAGTGATAGTAGCCACTCCCACTTTCACCTCTTTATTCTGCACATGTATTTTTTGACTGTGAGAAAAATGGCACCATACCTTGCTTGCTATTCAGAGCACCTGTCAGGGTTCCCTCAGTGACTCTGCCTTTCTGAATGTTGTCACCATCTGGCACCACAACTAAGCTTTACTAGGCTGATCACCATTCCATCAGGCCAGCTGCTTCTGGGTGATGGGAGACCGAATAATTTGAGAAAAGTCAAAGAACGTAGCCCATTACCATATGTCCTTTATAGTGACTGAGTTCACTCTTCAGAAGCAATGTGTGTGAGCACCATACAGTGACTAGGCATTGTCTGCATCTGTGGATAGTGTTGCTGTCAGAAACAGGATGGACAGGAAAGGCATTTTGGATACCACGTGTCGATCTCAAATCAGAGCCAGTAATCCTTGGCAGACAGATATATTTCTTTTACCCCAGCTGACAGTCATCCTATTAGATGGTTCAAGACCCTTCAGAGAAGTCTTAGAGGAACATTTACTGTGATCCAATAAAGCCAATGCCTTGGATAGTCCTGTCCTTGCCATATCCACCTATTATGGTAACAAGGACTATGAGACCAAGTGGGTGGGAACTTAGAGAAAATCAAAAGCTCGAGATGTGTTCCAAAAAGCAGAGAACTTGTATGTTGGCCTAAAAGAAGGCTGTTGCTGTTGCCACTGTTATTGCTGTTTTCCCTTGGAGCTGTAGAGCTGACTTGTGGAAAATCAAATACACAGTTTTATAGAATTACAACAAGTTGCAGAACCACAACTAAGCTCACAGACTTTTCACATCTTTTATGTGAAAGTTACAGCATTGATTGGGAAGACATTGGACCCTGGAGCTTGGAGTGGATCATCTAGATAGATTCAGACAGGGCTGATGGTGAGCTCCCAAATCTGATGTATCTCTGCCCTTTTCCCTTCTCTGCCTTCCCTGCTTAAAGACCTGGTTGCTCTGGGTTCCTTAGAGGGGCAAGATAAACTGGTCCTGGGAGTTCCAGAAGAAGCCAGAGCCTGGAAAGAAAGCTGCCTCTGTGACAAAGAATCACTCCTGGGGTACTTCCATTCCTGGGACATCGCTGACATGAGCAGCAAGCAGACAGGAATGAGGACATTTCCATCTAGTTCTCCTGCGTTCTAAACTTCCCTAAATGCCCCTATTGACAGGCTCTAACAAAAGCCCGCTGGCAGAGGAATCCGGACATGTAGTCTCCAGAGCTGCATCTCAAGCATGAGGAGTGGAATGTAGATGGGTGAGTTTGGAGTTGAGAAAAAAATAGCCAAACCTGACAGCCCTTCCCAACCTTCAAGGACCAGCAGAGGTTGAAAGCTTATCCACAGTACTTTCCCTGATTGTTTCAGTCCCCTTGACTTATAACCCTAGAGACTTTGTGCCAATTTCAAGATCACTGTTCACCTCCTGCTATGCTTTGGAATAACTGTGCATGTTATCTCAAAACTGGTAGAGTGCTTTCCCTCCCTTCCAGAGGAAGCCTTCTGAGAAGAAAAAGAGTGCTTTCTTTCTGGGTCTACCAACATCCACAGCAACATTGTTGAAGGAAGACTTTGACATCATCTTTCCTGAAGTAGGACTCCACCCTCACTTTCTACCATAGTGTCTGTCTGCTTAATTCGGTTCACTTTCCTTTGCTTATTCCATAACCTAAGTAGGCATGTTTCATCTTCCCCAGCCATCTTGAAAGTGTATGCTCTTGGTCACAAATGCACTAGGATGCTCCGTGGATGGATTGGGATTAATCTAGCACCGTGACTGGAAAAGCAACTGTGTGTGTGCTCTAGACTGACAGTGTGGCAAGAAGAGCGTCCTCCCCGTCTTCATACAGGATATCTCTACAGGCATGGCGCTAACTTGAAATGCTGCGAGAATCTTAGGCTGGCGTGTGCGTGTGTGTGTGTGTGTGTGTGTGTGTGTGAGATGAACTGATTGCCTCGTAAATGAAAACAAAAAGTAAATACCTTTTAGTTGTGGTTGGCTTTATTTGCTGTGAAAGGGCATATGTTAATGCTGTGTTTTTCAGTAATTTATCATTAGCCATTTTGAGGTTAGGGCCCCAAAGTGGACTACCTTTACTTGGCATTTACTTTGGAACCACAGTGTCATTTATAGCTGTCATCCATTTACAAAAATGAAGTAAATACACTTGTACATAATTAATAGTAAAAATGAGGCAAAGCTTTTAATAGAAAACAGGCTGTGTGCTCTAATCTGACATGTTTCTCTCTTTTTAGTGTGAACATACAGGTTTTTATAACTTGAAGTTTAAATGAAAATGTTTATTTTTAAAGAAAATTTGGTTCCCCTCATTTGGTATCAGAATTCAAAGCATATTGAAACATTCTCTATAGCAGAGTTAAATATAGGATAACCCATCACCCTTCAGTATTTTCCTGCCATAAAGTGTGTTCTCTTAGTGTTTACACAGGACTGGCCCTGCAGTGTTTGCTCTCCATTGTGTATTTTCGCTCTGTGGACAGGGGTTACTGGCTCTTAAACCCGTCCTTTTATCCCGACGCCTGTGTGTCTGCTTGAATACAGAGCGGGTGGAGCCTGTGTGGGGCTTCTTGCTGCGGCCCTGGCTCCGGCAGACAGACCCCCACGCATGTGAGTGGACTAGGCTACAAGCAGAGAGAAATCGGAAAGTCCTGACCTGTGCGCCAGAGGCCCCAGGGGTGGGAAGGCAGGGCAGATCCTGGCTGACCATTTCGGGGACATGGTCCTTAGCCTCACCCTGATTCTCCCCACCTGTTGAGGGAGACATGGCTGAGAAGTGTGTAGGCTGTCCTCACGGCATCACTGGGTTTTACCTTTCCTGTGCTCCACGTCCCTTCCTGTGCCCTCCACATGAGGGAAGGGCCCTAGGTGGGTGTCTGGGGCACATCAAACCCTGGGGGAAGTAAACCCACTAGATGCGAGCTTATGTCAGACCAGTGGGCACCTTGTCTTGACTATAACTCTTACTTGAAGTTACATAGCTTTCTGGAATTGCCTGATCAAAACCATTTACATGTCAACATAAAGAGATTTAAAATCATCCTTTATTGCCCATTTTAAGTCCCGCCTTCTCTTTCTTTCCACTTCAAGAAACCTTTTCTTTGTGTTTATGATTTAAAGCAGTTTTTCTGTCATCATGAATTATAGCTACTTTCCCTCAGTGATTTACATTTTTATGTGTTACTCAGAAACCATCATGTATGGCTTGATAAAACATCCCTCACTGAGCTGAAACCGTGCCTTCTAGCCTGTTTCCTTATGAACTCCAGAATAGATGCTGCCGCTCAGCTCCAAAAAACCTCCTGCTGCCTTCCCAAATACGGTGCCATGCCGATTTGCCTCCTCTTGGATCTTCACAGTCCGATGGGGTTTTATGTTCAACTATGTTACACTCCTGAAGACTTGCCCATTTTCCCCTCCCCTCTAAACTCCGGTGGCAGTCCATGTCTCTGCAATTTCACTTATCCCACTGCTACTGCTGCTCTGTGTCTCCCATGCTCTGTCTGAACAGATCTCGAGCACCATGCACGGACTCTTCGTTTCATCTCTGAGTCCGTGGTGATTTATGGTGCTGCCGGGCACCCACACATGCTTAGTCTCACTATGTAAATAGATGTGTGACCTAGTGCACGTTCTGTGCCCACTTCCTTCAGACCCAGTAAAAGGTTATCGGATTGGATTGTATCAGACTGAAGAGAGGACCAGTGAGATAAGGACTCAGCCACCTTTTTTTGTTTTTTGTTTTTTCTGGCATGCACTGTCATGACCTCCTACCTATCCTGGAGAGCTGCTTTGGGCTAGAATCCTGATGCAGAGATTGATCAACAATGGAAACTGACATCTGGGAAATTGGGGCACCCGGGAAGGAATTGTGTACCTGCCAGGATCAATGAATTGCTTGTGAACTTTTTCATGGATTCAATTAAATAAGTCATATGCTACTGGCTCCTTATCTGGCTTGCAGTTTATTAATCAAATTATACTCCTTAGAGTGGATTAAAGGCCTGTTAAATCAACTAAATTGAAATACTTGGCGATTATTCTCTCAATACTATGTATCTGTAACTCCCACTCAAGGGTAATGTGTCAGTCATGAAATTCACTGAATGACAAATTTCATCGACAGATAGGGATGGTATTTTTTTAAATTTTTATCAAAATTCCTGTTTATGTCTTTTGAAATATGAAGAGTGGGCAATGGCCCTGTAAATTTCACAGGAAGTGAAAGCATCTCTTAGTTCTCAGTGGTAAAAAGATGCTATGGAGAGTGTCTGTATTTCAAACTCAAAAATAAACACATTATTACTCAGATAAATCTTTTTATTTATTTTTAAAAGATATTTATTTATTTGAGAGAGAGTGAGAACAAGAGAGATCACAGAAGGAGAGGGAGAAGCAGGCTCCCCACTGAGCTGGGAGCCCAACATGGGGCTTGATCCCAGGACCTTGAGATCATAACCTGAGCTGAAAGCAGTAGCTTAACTGACTGAGCCACCCAGGCACCCCTCAGATAAATCTTTTTGGCTAGTGCTGTTGATACATATAGCACCAAAGGACTTTTTGCCATAACAGAATTACTTGCAGTTAAAGCTGGGTGGTAGGGGACCTGCTTCTGAAATCCATTTTTATAGAGTTCCAGAAAATGTCTTGACCTTCTTGGGGCTCTTAACAGCTGATGCTTCCATGGGTTTAAATGATCCTCTAACCACTAAAGGCCCCTGCTTTGGACAAATCTCATTACAAACGACCCTGGCATTCTTTCTCCCAAAGCCTTTCTCAGCTAATGCTTGGAAAATATCCAAAAATCTCATTTAAATTTTTTTTCTGTGACTAATTTGTTAGTTATGAATCCTGGGGTATTTTAAAGTCTAATATTTTAAGCAAAAGAAGTAACTATTTATAATTGACTTTCAGTCATAAATCAAAGATCAGTGTTGAAAAGTGTGCACGTACTCATACATACACACATGTTCCCTCAATCATATTCTGCACATACCACACATGCCTCTCCCTTCACTGATCGCAGTACATGTGTTCATTTTTAGGTGGAGAATGATGTAACTGATGTGAGACTTATAAGATCCTCTTTTCATATCATGTTTAATAGCATAAGTTTTAATAAACGGCATCCCAGATAATCATGGTGACTTTAGGGGNAATGTTGACTTTAGGGGCGCCTGCGTGGCACAGCGGTTAAGCGTCTGCCTTCAGCTCAGGGTGTGATCCCGGCGTTATGGGATCGAGCCCCACATCNCATGGTGACTTTAGGGGCGCCTGCGTGGCACAGCGGTTAAGCGTCTGCCTTCAGCTCAGGGCGTGATCCCGGCATTATGGGATCGAGCCCCACATCAGGCTCCTCCGCTATGAGCCTGCTTCTTCCTCTCCCACTCCCCCTGCTTGTGTTCCCTCTCTCGCTGGCTGTCTCTATCTCTGTCAAATAAATAAATAAAATCTTAAAAAAAAATAATGTTGACTTTACAGGAAAAGAGACATTACCTTCTAATGAAAACTCTGCCATGAATGAATCATTCATAATTTGCCTGATAATCATTTACACTTGAGTGCATTTTACAGTGTTGAACAGAATGTAATTACACTTGATGACCTTTAAACATTCTTTTAAATTGGGTATTTCTAAATGTAGTCCCTGCTCAGCAAAGACAAGGTATTTCATATGGCTTAATGCATAGAAATGGTCAGGTACATGCGGCATAATTTCATCCCCTCCTTGTGTAGGTAGATGTCAGATTACTGTGCACAAATTATGTGAGATTTATGTGGCACTAACTTTAAACCTATTAGAATATATTGCATTTATTTCAACTATGAAATCAGCTAACCAACTCTTGAGAGACAAACTTATACAAGATATATCTTAAGTGTGACAGAAGACCTCATTCCTATCCTCAAAGTGCTTACAATTCAGATGGGAAGGACACCAATTTGAAGCAAGCTTTATACTTTAGTGATGACAAGGACTTTTGAAGGGTACTGTGTTGAGCCAAATAAGGTAAAAGTAAACTTAGATTCCTTTGTGACTAAAAATTGTTCTAACATTTTTTATAGGTAACGTTCGAATAAGAATCTTCAAAAATGTTATGAAAAAATTAGGCATTCTATGTGAAAGGCATCCTGGTAAACATGTAGAGGGAATACACTGTACAAAGTTTCTCTATTTAATAGCACATAACCTAAAAAAAAAAATAGACTGGGGTATCATTTTCTAAATGAAGTAATCCAGTTTATAAGAATGTCATCACAATATNGCATTCTATGTGAAAGGCATCCTGGTAAACATGTAGAGGGAATACACTGTACAAAGTTTCTCTATTTAACAGCACATAACCTAAAAAAAAAAAATAGACTGGGGTATCATTTTCTAAATGAAGTAATCCAGTTTATAAGAATGTCATCACAATATTTAGCATAAAGTTGGATTTATAAATGAATTTTGAGTGTCAATTCTATTTGATGGATGCAAATATCATTCAAGTTTTCACATCACCTATTCAAATTTTCCAACATGGAAACGTGCTTTGTGTTAGTAAAATATTTTTGTAGGTAGAAGTATTGACGATGTTGAATTGAGATAAACAATTTGGCTTAAAAGTCAGAAAATTGGCTTAGATTCATCAGTCTCTGATAATATTTGGCTACTAATATTCTGGATGACTTTAATAGTTCATTTTGATTCTCTGTATTTGGAGCACAGTTTCTGCTTTCAGACACATTGGAAAGAAACTTTGGATTCAACAATTGGTGGTAGAATTCTACTGAGATGATGAAAGCGTGAGGCACCAGCACTATAGTGTGAAAAATCCAACTGCCCAGATGCGGCATATTGAAAAGTGATTTCTTTAATTCAATCGACAGCACTTTCTGGTTGCTTTCCTTCCCTCCCTCTCGNCGGAAACATGCTTTGTGTTAGTAAAATATTTTTGGAGGCAGAAGTATTGACGATGGTGAATTGAGATAAACAATTTGGCTTAAAAGTCAGAAAATTGGCTTAGATTCATCAGTCTCTGATAATATTTGGCTACTAATATTCTGGATGACTTTAATAGTTCATTTTGATTCTCTGTATTTGGAGCACAGTTTCTGCTTTCAGACACATTGGAAAGAAACTTTGGATTCAACAATTGGTGGTAGAATTCTACTGAGATGATGAAAGCGTGAGGCACCAGCACTATAGTGTGAAAAATCCAACTGCCCAGATGCGGCATATTGAAAAGTGATTTCTTTAATTCAATCGACAGCACTTTCTGGTTGCTTTCCTTCCCTCCCTCTCGCCAATAAAAACTTTCTCCAGTTTTTTTGTTTGTTAGTTATGAAAAAATATAAAACTCTAGAAAAGTTGAAATTCTACTACAAAAACACCCTATTTCACTCAGTTCAGCATTTCTTCATATTTTGACTTATTTGCCTTCTTTCTCACACATTTACCCTCACCCTGCATAGATCTCGCACCCAAACTCACACAGAAGCATGAAATAAATGGCATACATGTATAGTATACATCGATATGTACATGCGTGTATTTTGAGCAGATTTATTTGAAAGCAAGTTGAAGATATCATATCACTTTTCATTTAATATTTCAGTATGTATCTCCTAGGTGTAATGTCATTTTCGAATATCATGCTATTACTATGGCATCCAAGGACTTTAACACTGATTCGGTGATATTATTTAATACAGCCCATGTGCATATTACCACGTTTGTCCCTCAAACATCCTTTACGGCCGTTTTCTTTTCCAGGTTGTGATCCTTATCACACTTGGTTTTTTGTCATGTCAAGCCATGTCATATTTATTGACTCTCCAATCTAAAACAACTTTCTGCCGTTTTTTGTTTTTCATGGCTTCTGACATTTTTGAAGACTTTGGACCAGTTGTCCTTCGGAATGTCCCACAATCTGGATTTCTCCTAAGGTTTTCCCCATGATTATACTCAGGTTAAATGTATATGGCAAGAATATCTCCTAGATGGCATGGACCTCACGTTGCCTCGCATCAACAGGTACAACAATGTCAGGTCATCCCATGGTACTTGTGATGCTGAACTTCATCACTTGGGGAAGTGAAGTCCACCAGATCTCTCTCTTGTGAAGATAGCTTTTCTATCATATAATTGGTAAACAAAATGTGAGGTGCTACTTTCAGACCTTGTGAATAGCCTATTCCTCAAATCTTGTTAAGAATCCATTTCTATTCCTACTCAAATCAATTATTGCACTTGTGATTGGAAATAAAAAGGAGATATTTATAATTTTATCATTCTCTTACATTTACTATTTAACATTTTTCTGTAAAGAATACTGTGGTCAGTGGGAGCACCTTGAAGTCAGCCTCTATCTAGTTTTGATACACCCCATCAGTCTTTGAGCACTTCCTTGTTTTTGGCATGAGATGTTCCAGGCTCATCTTATATTTTGCATGCCCTAGAGTCTGGCTATTAGGAGTGCACATGGCTATTGACGTCTTTGCTCCTAGACTATCCAGAACATAATAGTACACGCACGCACATGTGTCTGTGTTTGTAGTCATGAGTTTGTCCAGGTAACTGCAGTTCAAATCCAACACCACTTGCCCATTCAGTATCCATATCTATCTTCTCCCATAGTGGAAAACCACATTATCAGAGACATCAACACATTAACTCATTTATTCTGTCTCACAGTACATTCAAAAGTCTCAACGTTACTAAACCCAAAGCACGATCAATCACAGACTTATTCACAGATTTCAACATATTAAGTACAATACAAGGATTCGTATTAAGGTTTCTTGACAATGTTTGGCAAGTAATTCATAGTACATAATTGGTATATGATGTTAATTGAATTTGACAAGGGAAACAATGCTTGATTTAGGTGCGGGAATATTGTGTAAGCTTCAGATCTTGAGTAATGTCCAATCTAAAATTACAACAACAACACAGGAACATATTTGACTCATGAACAGCCGAGAAGGCAGTAAATAAAGGGAAAAGCAATCTTTGTATAAGTGCTTTTCGGATATCGGAAAGTGTTTAATGGATAGCATGTGTAGAAAGGAATAAGCTTGGCCAAGCCGGGCCCCCATGCATATATATTAGACTATAAATAACAGGCAGGGGAGTTCTAACTCAAGTCTAACTTCTCACTAAGCATTGGTGAAAGCAAACAAGCGCACAGCCCTGGCAGTGATGAGCATAATGGGATCAACTCTATTTGCTCCAGTCTGTAGTTGTCCTTTCGTTGTCCAGAGTCTGAGGGGCCATAGCTGGTCCCCTGCATTGTTCCTGCCCTACATTGCTCTGCCCCGTACTGCCTTGTGTCCTTACTCATTATATCTTGTAGAAGACCCTGAATTTCCGCATATTCAGGCTTTCATCATCGGCTATTGCTAAGGCAGGTTGTATTTACCAATGAACTCTGTAAAATATCTGTTTCCTAAGGATATCTTTTCCTTCTATTTGTGTGTTTTCATAGCTTTGTTACTTTCTCTGCCCTAGTATTACAGTTTTTGCGTTTTGGCCCCGCCATGGTCTTACACTGGTTCACAACATGAAGACTTACTTCTCAATTCTGCCTGAGTTTTAACAGGTCCCCATGGTGCAGAAATGTGTGCCCTATGTCCTTTCCTTTGTCACTGTATTAAGTATCCTACCTGCCTTCTTTCATTTAAACCTAACTGCTTTTATGCTCGTGAATTCAGTTGCCTTTTTAATATTACATGCATGGTCGTTCGTGATCTTTAGAATCCACTATAATTATATATTTTAATTACTCTGTTTTGAGTTCCTGCTACATTCTGGCTTTTGTTGTTTTTGTTACTGTGGATGGTAGGAAACATTGACATTTCAAGAAATGTGTGTTTTGCTAAGGAAAGTGTTTACAAACAAGTCTTGGGCTTGGAATTTAAGTGCTGTGGGATTTTAATCAAGAGTAAGGGTTATAGACCGATGTCTTCTTTGAAAAAAAACTGGGAAGAGAGAATGGGAAATGTTTATGGAAAGTTGGACGACACCATTAGGATCAGGGGTTCGGATGCCCTTGATAGACACCCACATCTTTGCGGTTTTGCCATAACTTCACCTGCAACTGTGCCTAAAGCTTGGTTCCTAGCAACAGGAAAAAATAAAATATGAAAGTGGTGGATTGAATACATCTTAGAAATGTAACAACAGCAGCTGTTTACAAAGGCATATGCTTCTCCTGATCAGTATTATTATAAAGTTGATGACTTTATCATACTTCACACTCTAAAATAGTAAGCTCCTTTATTTTCTCTCATTTAAAAGACCAGTTATTTGCTTTGTAAAATAATCACTGTGTTGTGCAATATGTATGTTTAAGTAAGGGATCTCTCTGCTCACTCAAGACTAGTACTTGAAATGCCTGTCTCAACCCCCAGGAGAAAGTCAGACAGAATATGCAAAGGAAAAGGTAGTGATTAGAGGCATGGGATATATCTAGAATGTGAGTGCTCTTCCTTTTAGTGAACTTTTAAAAAGGGTTATATGCTGTCAGAAGGGTGTCTTGTGCAAATCTTTTATGATGGTGCAAAGTCCTGGAGGAAATTGGGAAGAATGCTGAAGTCTTTCTAAGTAAAATGAAGAAGTAAATGAGGGAAATCTATGATTCAAAGTGTTTTTAAAAATAGAGTTTAAGAGCTGAAAATGTTTAAAGTGTTTCAGACTTTGTATTGCCATTTAAAATACCTTTCATCACAGAAGGATATAAGGAGTAAGAATGGTTACTTTCTTCACAATATGAAAAAAAAAAATATTACCCTGTCATGCCTCAGTTTTATTCTTCAGAGTTAGCCACTTTATTAAAACATTGCTTTACTTATTTCTTCTGGAAATCATCATCATATGCATTGACTTATAGACTTTAAAATAAGACTTTTCATTCCCTATGTTGAACAGTTACTGATTTAGCACACTTACCCTACTTCTCGCGTCTTCTCCCACCCTATTCCCATTGTTTATCCAGCCTTCAACCCAAACTTATTGGGAGCCGCTGGAGATAGGAAGCAGACATGGTGGTCTCTGCCTTGTTGGACCTCCAATTGTGGTAGGCCAGATGAGAGTTGACCTGCAGTTCTTCCCTATAATAATATGGCACATTATTACTTTTAATAATGCACTTTAACTTTTATTTATCCAACAAAATTTGGTAGTATCTGTCAGCTAGGTATTTTCTAGGAGAAAGGAATTAGTATCTCCACATTTTTCACTTCTGCTCTTTTTTTCCCTTCCTCCTAAATTCTGTCAGCCACATCATTACAGTTTCATTGATAAGGCTTATAAGATATATATTATGTTCTTTAGCTATAGAAAAGTTTTCCATATTTTGCTAAATAAGTCACATTTTTTGTTACCTCAAAATGTTAATTTTTTTAATTTGATAAATGGCATATTACATTTTAATTTTGATATATACATCATGTTACTTGGACATATTTATGTATTGTAATATGATTGTCATCGAAGCCATATTTATCACATTACATAATTACGTGATATTATCTGTATTAACTATACTGTGCATTCGATCTCTATGGCTTATTTCCTATTTGTTACACATTTGTAACTTTTAAATATCATCGATCTTCTTCCCAGCCCTGTTCCCTGGTAACCACCACTTTACTGTCTGGTTTTTTTTTTTTACAGGTTTGGCTATTTTAGATTCCACATATGCGTAATATCATAATAGTACTTGCCTTTCTCTGTCTGGCTTTTCTCACTTAGCATAACGTGTTCAAGGTCCATCTGTGTCACAAATGGCAAGATACCCTCCCTTTGTGTGGCTGAATAATATTTCATTATATATATATAATATATATTTATATATTTATATTATTTTATATATTTTTATATATAAATATATATTTAAAAAATATATATATAAATATATATATATAAAATCTTTTTTATCCATAGATCTGTTGATGGTCATTTGGGTTGTTTCTATATCTAAAGTGTTGTGAATAATACTGTGATAAACACAGGTGTGCATGTATCTCATCAAATTCCTGTTTTATTTCCTTTGGGTATATACCCAGAAATGGAGTCACTGGATCGTATTATAGTTCTATTTTTAATTCTGGAGGATACTCCATATTGTTTTTTGTTTTTCATAGTGGCTGGACTAATTTACACTCCCACCAACAGTGTATAAAATTCCCTTTTCACCAAATCCTCGCTGGCACTTGCCCCTTGTCTTCCTGATGGTTGCCATTCTAACAGGTGTATGTTGATAGCTCATTGTGGTTTCTATTTGTATGTCCCTGATGGTTAGTGATGAAGATTTGTTGTAGCCAAATAAATAAACTGTAATCACCACATGTCGAGTATGTCATATGATTGGACCCACAAGGAAAAAATAATATTCCAATATTTCTCAACCTGTATCAGTAAGTAATGTTCTAAACATCAAAGTCGATATAGAATATTAATTATTAAAGATCCTTTCATATTTTAATTTGTTTCCCATCTGAGTCACATTCATGCCTTTCCTTTACAACCTTCTGTTTTTCTCAGAGAAGTTGATTTTCATTTTTCTTGTTGATGGAAGAAACACATGCCATCATATTGTGATTAAGAATGTTTATCATTGAACACTGAATTTGTTGTCATAGATATACTTTCTCCTTGAAGACATTTTTTAAATATTTTATTTATTTATTGGAGAGAGAGAGAGAGGGAGAACATGAGAAAAAGCATGAATGAGGGGGAGGGGCAGAGGGAGAAGGAAAAGGCAGACTCTCCACTGAGCAGGGAGGCAGACAAGGGACTCAATCCCAAGACCCTGAGGTTATGACCTGGGCCTAAGGCAGACACTTAACTGATTGAGCCACGTAGGTGCCCCTCCTTAAAGACATTTTTATGAACTCATTTGATTTCCTCTTCAAATTTGTATCTGTTACTTCTTATAGATTCTTTTGTTAGGTCCAGTTTCATACCCTTGATATTTTTGTTTTGTTTTGCTGAGGTACATGTGAGTAATTTCATTTTCCTATTATGATATTTAACTTTATGTGTTAACTTGACTGAGCTAAGAAATGGCCAGATAACTGGTAAAACTGGGTAGACTGAGCACAGAAGATCACCTTCACCAATGCAGGTGGGCATCATTCAATCTACTGGGGACAGGATAAGATGGGTGTCCCAACTCAAGCAGAGAGCAAATTCAGTCTTCTACATATTGTCAGACTTCTGTTACTTCTTCATTTAGCTTTTATTTTTTAACCTGTTCTTATTTTTTTACTTCTTTGACTTTTTCTTCCAATTCCGGAAAATTTCTTGACGTTGTCTTGTAGATCCTTACCACTGCAAGTTTATACATGGACCAACAACATTAATGTCACTTGGAAGTTTGTTAGAAATGTAGAATCTCAGGGGCGCCTGGGTAGCGCAGTCGTTAAGCGTCTGCCTTCGGCTCAGGGTGTGATCCCGGCGCTCCGGGATCGAGTCCCACATCGGGCTACTCTGCTGGGAGCCTGCTTCTTCCTCTCCCACTCCCCTGCTGTGTTCCCTGCTCCGGGATCGAGCCCCACATCGGGCTACTCTGCTGGGAGCCTGCTTCTTCCTCTCCCACTCCCCTGCTGTGTTCCCTCTCTCGCTGGCTGTCTCTCTGTCACATAAATAAATAAAATCTTTAAAAAAAAAAAAAAAGAAATGTAGAATCTCAGATTCCACCCGAGACCTGATGACCCAGACTGTACTTTACCATCTCCTGATCATTCACATGCATGTGAGACTTTGAGAAGCACTGATCCCTTGATTCATTTTTCTTTCGTGTTCACTGTCTTGAATAATACTTCTATTAATGTGGTTATTTGTCATAGTTATAATTTCTAGCAACTATGTCTTATTCTCTTACTGCTTTCTTGGCACCCCAACAATTTTTGTGCAGACTTCTCTCCCATTGCCAAGTTTACAAATCATGTTTTTAAAAATTCTCTTCTTTAAAAGTTCTTTCAGGATTAGTTCTCTTTTTAAGTTTTGATCTTACTTTATCATGTTATTTGCTTATCTCAGAAATATGGTGATCCCTGCTTGCTTGTGAATATTTATGATTAAATGATACAATAATTAGAGGTGGGAGCTAGTGTGGATTCCCCATTCCATTCTGTAGACATATGCGTACCAAAATCCTGTGCCCCAAATAATCGTCTGGAATGTGTTAGTGAGTTCAGTTGCCAGGCAGGCTTCCTTTTTGCTCTGATGCTTTGCCTCTGTTAGCTCATTCAATCTCTTCAATAATCCTGCAACGTAGGGATGATTACTAGCCCACTACAGGGCTGAGGAGCTGGGGGCAAGAGACAGAGTTGCTGAGTCACATGGTGAGTGGTAGAGTGGAGATTCAAACTCAGGTGGCCTGGCCCCAAAGTCTACAGTCTTAATGACGACACTGCAGAAGGTCTTTGCTGTTTCAAGGATATTTTAGCGTATTTTAGGCCTGGATGGAGGTGCCTCTATGCCTCTCTCCCATTCCTCTCTGCTCTGTGCTGTAGGTCTAAAATCACCTGAGGTTCTCCTTTACTTCTTTGCTAGCTTCAATCCCACAGCGTAGGCTTCTCCAGGAACATTTTATCTTCTGTTTTGAGGACAATTATTAGGGTTTTAGCAGTTATGTACATGAGAAGAAGAAAAGCCGCTAGCACAGTTATTTTGTGCAAGTCTTCTAATGGACAGTGCTGAAAGCTGCCTGCCACCTACTCTTGAGTCCTAAGTCACTCAATTGTGAATTGGAGCCTTTAGGGTTCCAAAGAGCCAGCATCCTCTAGCATCCTATCACTTTCTAACCTTCTCTGACTTGGTTTATTTGTTAATATGATGATCTATGATTTTTTTCTTTTTTTTCTGTTTCTTTTTTTAAGATTTTATCTTATTTATTTTTTATTATGTTCAACTAGCCAACATATAGTACATCATTAGTTTTTGATGTAGTGTTCGATGATTTATCAGTAGCGTATAACACCCAGTGCTCATCATTTCAAATGTTAGAATGTAAGTATCCAGAACTTCTCTATTAATTAAAACCTGTTTTACAGTTTTGATATATTACCTTTATCAGGTTAAGGACTTCTGTACCTGATTTGCTCTTCTTTTTTTTTTCTTGTAACATAAAAATGTATTAAATCTTACTGAATTATTTTTTGTATATTGAAAGAGATAATAAGCGATTCCCTTTTTAAGTATATTCATATGTTGAATTACATTGATGGGGAGCTTTCAAATAATAAACTATCCTTACATCCAGAGATAAAGCCTATTTGATGGTGATATATGATTCTGAATAAGGATTTTCACATATGTTCATAATTGAAATGGAATGATTATCCCTGTTTTATTTTGAACTTAATACAATGAACTGGGCCGCTTCCTTTCTTTTTCTTTTCCCTTTTTAAAATATAAATAGTGTCCCTTAATAGTTTGAAAGAGCTGCTTATTACACTTTTCCTTTTATTTCATACATACACATATTCGTTTGACGTATCTAGCCTTCCTTGCACCAGTTTGGGCCCATCACATTTTTCCATGTTTTTATACGTGTCCTCTAGGATCTCAGTCACATTAGACAACGGCTGTTCCATAAAACCTGTGTTTGGTCTATAGTCGTTTCTCACATAAGGTCTGATTTTGTTTTATCTCTTTACTCAAGTGTATAAAAGCTTCGTCTACTTTATGCTTTTTTGCAAAATTCCTATTTTTGGTATTAAACTTTCCCATTTTTAGAATTCCTTATTTAGTGATTTTCTGTACTAATTTTTTGTTTTAATAAAACTGATTGGCAAGGTGCTATAGCAATGCTTTCCTCCTCCAGACCAAATTTAAAAAAAAACCTGAGACTAAATGACACTTTTCGAGATCATTTTGCTTATAAATTCGAAGCTAAGAATCTTCAACCCACATGTTGTACCAGGAGGGTTTGGCTTGACGCAGAAGGGGTCTGGTTGCGGCGGAGGGGGGTGGGGGGAGGACTGACTGATGGAGAAGGCAGAGCACTATATTGTTACATGAAGAAAGATCTAACTTCAATCTCTGACTCTGGTGGACAGATCTAGGGTGAACATGTAAATTACCAAATGACTTCTCTTGGTTCATTATAAAGAATTAATTTCTAATGGTTTAAAGTAGATAACTATTAAAGGATATGGGATGCTAGTAAAATCTTAAATCCACATTCCAGCAAGTGTAGGAATGGAGACAGATTAGCCTGGGCTGAAGGATGTTGGAAAAGAAATTCTGTGGTATCAAGTATGGGTGGGGTGAGCTACTTATAGTCTCTCTTCTGATGCTGAGATGCTGCGATCTGGCTCATATTGATGAATTGACTAAGAAGCTCACGCTACAAAGTGGAAAACTATGTAGCTTTAGTTGAGTCAAGACAGTAAGCTGCCTTTAAGAACTTTTGAAGCTGGGTGGTATGTGCTATATTCAAGGCTGTACACATCTCCCTGTTTACCTGTTATCAACTAAAACTGTATTTGTTGGAAAGCTGATGCCTTGCTGAATCTAGAAATTGCTAGATATGGAAGCTACTGGAGAATAGAAGATTGCCTTGGATATGTTTCAGCATGTCAAATGAAGGGAGAAAATAACTCTCAGTTACTCCTATTTAAAATGTTTTATACTGCTATCTGCATGAGAAAAATGTGTAAATGTCACTCTAATCTTACATAAACTAATCTTCCTTCTGCTCTTTGGTGCCATGAATTAAGAAGCTAGCAAGCCAGAAAATAAAATCTTTAATGAACTAGTGGCAAATTTGTTATCTGGTGATGATACAGGGGATTTTTCTCTTCTTTTTTCACTAATCAGAAGCAAACAACACAAAAAAAGTATAAAAATAAGCTTACCAAAAATTTGAGCTGATGGCTTACATAGAAGTTGCCAGTGTTATAATTGAGAAGGCTGGCGACGTGTAAATAAGTAGTTCTCTATGTAGACAATGCTGTTTAAACGTGTATCTCCATAATGAAATCCAACAGTAAAATAATAAAAGATGGATTTGATTTTAAAGAATGTAATGTGATAAACACAGGCAGGCAGATCTAATGCATGCTATGCTATTTTTGCTAAGCAGATCATTGGTATGACTTTAAATTTATGTCCCACTGATCTGTTCTTAGCCCTTATAGATGCATGCATGGATCATCTGCCCATTACTTACAAGCTGTTTATCCTGAGAAAGGATATGTGGTTTGAAGTATTCATCTGGCACTCATATGATTACTCTTTCCTCTATAATTAGAAAAGTCAGTGTCTGGGAACCTTCTTATTTTATAGTCTCGGAGTGTGCTCTTTCAGTGCTGGAAGTGTCTGGTGCATTATTATTAGAGTCAAAATTGTTGGTGCTGTAAATAAAGTGTTATATATCTTCAAGGTGTGATGCAAATCTATTTAGAAATCTAGTTAAGGCAAAGAGAAATGGATGGCATATAGCTGTATTTGAGAAAGAGGGTTTTTTTTAATATTGAGGTAAAAAGGGTGTATAATATTAAGTTAGTTTCAGGTGCACAGCATAATAATTCAATTTTTGTATACACTACAAAGTGATCACCACAATTACGCTAGTTACCCTTTGTCAACATACAATTAATTCCCTTCACCCATTTTTCCCACTCCCCAATCCCCTTCCTCGCTAATAACCACCAATCAGTTCTCTGTGAGTTTCGTTTTGTATTGTTTGTTTGTTCGTTATATTTCACGTGTAAGTGAAATCTTATGGTATTTGCTTTTCTCTGTCTGACTTACTTTACTTAGCGTAATACCTTCAGGGTCCATCCATGTTGTCTCGAATAGCAGGATTTCCTTATTCTTTATGGCTGACTTGTATTCCATTCACCCCTTCTTGATGTATTCATCCATCAATGTATGTTAGGTTGTTTTGATATTTCCATATCTTGGCTATTGCAAATAATGCTGCAATGAACATTAAGGTGCATATATCTTTTTAAATTAGTGCTTTCCTTTTCTTCAGATAAAGACCCAGAAGTGGTATAGCTGAATTATATGGTAGTTCTATCTTTGATTTTTTAATGAACTTCTATACTGTTGTCCACAGTGGCTGCATCAGTTTTCATTTCACCAACATTGTACAAATGTTCTCTTTTCTCCACATTTATTATTTCCTGTCTTTTTGATAATAGACATTCTAACAGGTGTGAGATGTTGTGTCATTGTGGTTTTGATTTTCATTTTCTTGATAATTAGTGATATTGAAACATCTTTTCCCATGCCTGTTGGCTATCTGTGTGTGTTCTATGGGAAAATGTCACTTTAGATCCTCTGCCTATTTTTTAATTGTTGTTTTTTTTTATGTTTCTGCTGTTGAGTTGTCTTAGTTCTTTATATGATTTGGATATTAACTCCTTATTGGATATATGATTTGCAAGTATTTTCTCCTATTCAGTAGACTGACTTTTCATTTTGTTAATGGTTTCATTTGTTGTACAGAAGCTTTTTAGTTCAGTGTAGTCCCTTCTGTTTATTTTTGCTTTTGTTGCCTTTGCTTTTGGAGTCAGATCCAAAAATTCAATGCCAAGACCAATGTCAAGAAGCTTACCATTCTAGAAGCTTTTTGGTTTCAGGTCTTACATTCAAGTCTTGAGGTAAATTTTGTGTATTGTGTAAAATAGTGGTCTGGTTTTATTCTTTAAATATGGTGGTCCAGGTTTCCCAACACTACTTATTGAAGAAATTGTCATTTCCCCATTGTTTATTCTTGGCTCCTTTGTCATAAATTAATTGACCATATATATGTTGGCTTATTTCTGGGCTCTATATTGTGTTGCATTGATGTATTTGTTTTTATGCCAGTACCATACAATTTTGATTATTATAGCTTTGTAGTATATTTTGAAATCAGAAACAATGATACCTCCTGCTTTTTTTCTCTTTCAAAATTATTTTGTCAATTCAGGGTCTTTTGTAGTTCATACGAATTTTAGAATTATTTACTCTAGTTTTGTGGAGAGTACCATTGGAATTTTGATAGTGATTGCACTGAATCTATAGATTGTTTTAGGTAGTACGGTCATTTTAACAATGTTCATTCTTCCAGTCTATGAGCATGGAATATCTTTCCTTGATTTGTGTCTTCTTCAGTTTCTTTTATCAGTGTCTTGTAGTTTTCAGTGTACAGATCTTTTGGTTCCTATGTTAAATTTGTTCCTAGGTATTTTATTCTTTTTGATGCAGTTGTAAATGTAGTTGTATTCTTTTTGATTTTTAACTTCTCTTTCTGATAGTTCATAGTTACTGTATAGAAATGCAACATATTTCGTACATTAATTTTGTATCCTGCAACTTTACTGAATTTATTGGTCCTGATGCTTTTCTGAAGGACTCATTAGGGTTTTCTATACATAATATCGTGTTATATCATGTTATCTTCAAATAGTGACAGTTTTACTTCTTCCTTTCCAATATGGATGTGTTTTATTTCTTTTTCTTGCCTAACTGCTATGGCTAGGACTTCCAATACTATGCTGAATAAAGTGCCAAGAGTGGGCATCTTTGTCTTGTTCCAGTTCTTAGAGGAAAACTTCTAGCTTTTCAATGTTCTTTTTTTTTTTTTTTAAGGAGGTTAGCTATGGTTTGTCGTATATGGCCTTTATCATGTTGAGGTACGTTCCCTCTATATCTGTTTTGTTGAGAGTTGTTATCATAAATAGATGTTGAATTTTTCTCAAATGCTTTGTCTGCATCTATTGAGATGATCATATTATTTTTATCATTCATTTTGTTAATGTGGTATAACCCTTGATCGATTTGTGGATTTTGAACCATCCTTGTGTCCCTGGAATAAATCCCACTTGATTATGTTGTATGATTCTTTTAATGTTGTTGAATTCATTTTGTTACTATTTTGTTGAGAATATTTGTATCTATATCCATCAGGGATATTGACCTGTAATTTTTATTTTTGTGGTGCCTGTCTGGTTTGGGCATCAGAGTAATGCTGGACTAATGAAATGCGTTTTTTAGAGAAATTTTTTGAGAGATTCAATTTTTTGAGAGATTGAGGAGTTTAAGTATTAAATCTCTTTGATGTTTAGTAGGATCCATCATTGAAGCCATCTGGTCCTGGACTTCTGTTTGTTGGGAGATTTTTTATTTTGCACTCAATCTTTTTACCAATCATTAGTCTATTCAGATTTTTTTATTTCTTCATGATTCAGTTTTGGAAGATGGTATATTTCTAGAAATTTATCCATTTTTTTTCTAGGTTGTCCAATTTGTTGTCATATAGTTGTATACATAGTAGTCCCTTATGATCCTTACATTTCTATGATATCAGTTGTAACTTCTCTTTCACTTCTGATTTTATATATTGCACTCTCATTTTTTTCTTGGTGAGTCTAGCTCAAGGTTTATCAATCTCTTCAAAGAACCAGTTCTTAGTTTTCTTGATCTTTTCTATTGCCTTTTTGCCTTTTCCTTCTTTCTACCAACTTTAGGCTTTGTTTGTTCTTTTGTTGTTGTTGTTGTTGTTTCTTTAGGTGTAATGTTAGACTTTTTTTTTTATGTGAAACTTTTCTTGTTCCTTGAGATAGGCCTGTATTACTATAAACTTTCCTCTTAGAACTGCTTGTGCTGCATCTCATATATTTTGCACTGCTGTATTTCTGTTTTCATTTGTCTCAAAGTATTTTTTTGATTTTTTTCCTTTGATTTCTTCATTGATTCATTGACTGTCCAGCAACATGTTGTTTAATCTTCACATATTTGTGTTTTTTTTTCTTGTTATTGATTCCTAGTTTCATGCCATTTGTGGTTAAAAAAAAAAGTGCTTAATATGATTTCAATCTTCTTAAATTTATTAAGACTTGATTTTGACCTAATATATAATCTGTTCTGGAGAATGTTCCATGGACATTTGAAAAGAATGTGCACTCTGCTGCTTTTGGATTTAATGTTCTGTTTGTATCTATTAAAGCCATTTGGTCAAAAATGTATCATGTAAGGATAATGTTTCTTTCCTGATTTTCTGTCTGGATGATCTATCCATTGATGTAAGTGGGGTATTAATGTGCCCTTGTTGAATTGCTATTAATTTCTCCCTTTAGGTCTGTTAATACTTGCTTTATACATTTAGGTGCTCCTATTTTGGGTGCCTAAGATTTTATGACTGTTGTCTTCTTTGGATTGACATCTTTCTTATTATATAGTACCTTTCTTTGTCTTTCATTAAGTCTTTGTTTTAAAATCTATTTTGTCTGCTATGAATATAGCTACACCAGTTTCTTTTCATTTTCATTTTCATGGAATCTCTTTTTCTATACGTTCACTTTCAATCTGTACATATCTTTACTTCTGAAGTGAGTCTCTTGTAGGCAGCATATAGATTGCTCTTGTTTTTTCATCCATTCAGCCACTCTCTTATATTTTGATTGGAGAATTTAGTCTATTGAAATGTAAAGTAATTATTGATAAGTATGTAACATTGCCATATTGTTCATTGTTTTCTGGCTGTTTTTGTATTTCTTCTCTGTCTCTTTCCTCTCTTGCACTTTTTCTTAATGATTTGGTGATTTTTATTGTTCCATTTAGATTCCTTTGCCATTGTCTTTTGTGGATGTATTATAGATTTTTGCTTTGTGGCTATCATGAGGTTCACATATAGCATTATATCTATATTTTAAAATTGATAGCAACTTATGTTTAAACACATTCTAACAACTAGATATTTTACCCCCTTTTGTTGTATTTTTAATGTCTTATTTTACATATTTGTATTTTGTGTATCCCTTAACTTATTATTATAAACACAGTTAATTTTAATACTCTTGTTTTTTAACCCCCATACCAGCTTTATAAGTGGTTATTCCATTACCTTTACTATATATTTGCCTTTACCCAAGAGATTTTTACTTTTATGTGTTCCTTGTTACTAGTTAGTGCTTTTTATTTTCCACTTACAAAGTCCCTTTACCATTTTCTATAGTGCTGCTTTAGTGGGGATGAACTCCTTTAACTTTTGTGTCTCTCGAATTACTTTAATTCTGAATGATATAACCTTGCCAGTTAGAGTATTCTTCGTTGGAAGTTTTTTGCTTTTTGTTTTTTTGACTTTTTTTTTTCTTTTTCTTCTCAGGACTTTGAATATATGCCATGCCACTCTCTTCTGGCCTGCAAGTTTCTGCTGAAAAGTCAGCTGATAGTCTTATGGGAGGGGGGGGTTCCCTTGTATGTAACAAGTTGTTTTTCTCATGCTGTTTTTAAGATTATGTCTTTAACTTTTAACATATAAATGTGATATGCATCTTTTCATCTTATTTTGATCTCTCTGTGCCTTCTGGACCTGAATGTGTTTCCTTCCTTATGTCCGTGAAGTTTTCAGTCACTATTTTTCTAAATTAGCTTTCTGTTCCTTTCTCTCTCTCTTCTGCTTGTGGGACTCTTATAATGTGAGTGGTATTCTGCTTTATGTTGCCCTATAGTTCCATTAAGATTTCTTTATTTTCTTAAAAAATAAATAAATAAAACCTTTTTTTAAATTATTTTTTTTCTGTTCCATTTAGGTGATTTCCACTGCCCTGTCTTCCAGGCTGCTGATCTGATCTTCTGCTCCATCTACTTAGCTGTTGATCCCCACTAGCATATTTTTCAATTCAACTATTATATTCTTTAGCTCTGTGACTTCTGCCTGGTTCTTTCTCATATTTTCTATCTCCTTGTTGAAATTCTCATCATGTTCATCCATTTTTTCTGAGTCCAATAAGTTTCTTTAAGACTGCTGCTTTGAACTCTCTATCAGGTAGATTACTTATCTCCATTTCAAGGTCTTTTTCTGAAGTTTTACCTTGTGCTCTCATTTGAAACATATTCCTCTGTCTCCTCATTTTGCTTGACTCTTGTATTTTTTTCTATATATTAGGCAAAACAGCTACCTTTCCCAGTCTTAAATGAGTATCCTTACATAGAAGATGTGCCATAGGGCCAGAAGAACAATTCTTCTGGCCATCAGCTCTTCTGACCATCAGAGTCAGGCACTCAAAGGGAATCTCCTGTGTGGGCCGAGTGTGACCATTAGTTGTGGCAGAGCCAAAGCTGCAGCACATGTGGTCAGGTGCTCACCCAGCAGGTGTGCCAGGGCTACAGCTGTGAATTGGGGGTGTGCCAGGGATACAACTGTGAATTGGGGGTCAGGGTGTGCCCACTGGTACTAGCAAGTTAGAGGGAGAGCATCAGAATGGCACCAGCCAGCACCAACACTTAGAGGGTAGAAAGAGAACTAAAAAGTCTCTCCCACTAAGGCTTCTATCCCTGGAGAAAGTCACGTTGTCTCCTGCCTCTCCAACAGATGCTTTAAGATTAGCAAGTTGGTCTCCTTCACATCTGATCTAGGTGCTGTTCAATTGCTGCTTTTGCTCTGAGTCCCAGGGAGAATGAGTTTGTGTGTGCGCCCTTTAAGAGTGGGTTCTTATTTCCCTACAGCTCTGTGGTTCTCCTGGACATAAACCCCACTGGTTTTCAACACCAGACTAGTTTACGGGACTTATCTCTCTGTGAATTTGCTGGGGGTTGAGGTGCCTGAGGTGGTGGCAGGGCACAAACTGCTCACTCCTCAGGGAAAAGTCCATAGCCTTTTGAGATCCCTCAAAATTGTGCACTGCCATACCTGGAATGGGGTTTTTGGCACGATTGTCTCTGCCTCTTCTACCCCTTTCATTGGGACCCTTTTATCCTTTGTTGTGGAGGAGCAGTTCAGCTATTTTTCAGTTCTTTTTTCAGAGAAAATTATTTCATATATAGCTAGAGATTTGCTGTGTCTGTGGGAGGAGGTGAGTTCAGGATCTTCCTACCCCACCATCTTGAACCACCTCTCTTCAAGAACAAGTTTTTTTGGAAAATATACATTTCCTGCTGAGATTTACCTGTGGTGTTCCTGGCATAAGGTAAGGTTCTAAATATAAATAACGTTGGGGCCAAATGGAAGGCAAATTTTGCCAATAAAAGTCTTTCAGTGAATTTTTTCTGTGTCCTTATCAATAGAAATTGAGACTACTTTGAAATCATATCACTTTTAATTAAGGAAGAACTGGGCAAAGATGGTCTCTAGCTTAATCCTGGGCCTGCGTGCAGGGTGCTCCACATTGCCTCTGTTTTTCCAGTGATGCCTGGGAGCTGCTCTTGCTCAGGGGCTTGGGATCCCTTCCTTTGTAGTTTTCTTGTGTGCTGGTGTTGAAATTGTTTGTGCTGCAGGGAGATTAGAGAGCTTACAGAAGTGATTGTGGTATATGTATAACGTGAGGTCCCTCCCTGGTCTTGGACACTGCAGTGTAAATTGGCCTTGATCCTTCAGGAACAGGGAGGATTAGGGAAGCAATTCTGTCTCTGTCTCTTTGGCTCCTTTAGTTTACATTTATCCAAGTCTTTCAACTTGTGAGCCCTATAATACGTAGAGCAAATGGTGACGATTTCAATGAGCAATGGCTAGATCTACCACTTCACTCTCTTGTGTTCCTCATCAACAATGGGCCGCCCCCTGTTTCTTCCACAGATTGGGCTCTGTGGTTTGACAGTCCTACAACCACCTTTTAAACTCACTCTCTGGAATAAGGCATGACTCTTTTATAGAAAATAAATGTGTATATAACATATATATATATATATATATATATATATATTTTTTAATATTTGTTCAAAAAATGTGAATTTAATTTCCAGAATGTAACATGAGAAGTCCAAGAAAATATTTATCTGAGTTCCTGTATTTTAAAGAGCACTTTATTTTTCTTATATTTTAAGATTACAGTAGTGAGATACATGTTATGCAAAATGTCTCAAGGAACCTAGCTGGATATTATTGATTATTGCTGTTACTTTTTATTGCTTACCAATATGCAAATTTAACCAGGCCCCAAATTTCTGTTTATATAATTGTCACCTTATTTATTTGCATTAGTACTTAAATTTGGACTCCTCATTGTTATTAGGATGTTGCATTTAATGTTATAGTTCCATCTTTCCTTTTCTCTTCCTCTTTACTTTCCTTTCTGAATAATTCAATTCAAAAGCTAAAGAGAATGCAGGGTATTCTTTTGCAGTGGGGAAGAGGTGGGAAGCCATGGTTCCACAGAGCTGGATTTTGGTGTGAAAACAGAGAGAGGAGGAACATCAATGTATGTGGGATACCCGGGTGGTTCTTGAAGCCTGAACAGGATTTTAAGTGCATCTACACAGTGTGGTACCCCACTGCTGGGGTGCAGGACCCTGAGTGGAGGTGACCAGGGCATCTCTGTGTGGGGTGGCTAGCCTAGGGCAGAATTTGAAAGCCAACAGTTTGAGAAGTGCAGTCACAAGGGGGACAGTTTGACACAGGAAGGCAGATCCTGAGCACAATGAAGAGGGCAGCCACATAGATGAGTGACCTGTTAGATATCAGAGCCCAAGTGAGTGAAATAGGCATCTTTGTGAAGGAGTGAGTGGCTGCAGGGATGAGCTATTGTAACAAACAGAAGGACTGATGAAATAAGAAAATTCATTAAGGGTAATGGTAGCCAGGTTTCTCTCCATCAGAGAACGGAGTTACAAATAGGGAAAGAAAGTAAGAATAAACCCTATAGGATTGGGTTGGAATTTGTCTTATTGGTGTGAATTTGTGATTCATATAATATAAATATATCTAGAAATAAATATAGAATGAAATAGCTGTTAATGTGTGTAACACACACATACAAACACACACACACACACACCCCTATTCATTAACTTGCTCTGCTGAGAAGACCTTGCACAATGATACCTCGGAAGCAGTAAGCATGCCCAGCACCTAAACCTTGGTTTCTAAATACTATTTTCCAGAACTGGGACAGGCAAAGGAGATGAGCCTGGAGCATCTTATTGTGTCAGAAGGCAAGGAAAAGTACTCAAAGGATGTTAGGGATAGGTGAAAAAGGACATAGGAACCAACTTGTAAAGGCTCCAACTGGCTAACCCTGGGAAAATTTGAAGCATCAAAATAATAATAGTAATGGAATGAATTAACCCGTAAGATAAAATAAGAATCTATGCATCTATACTGAATAAATTGAGAGTTTGTTGAAAAACAGAACATTTGCATCATTTCAAAATATCTACCTATAAAATAAATACTAATTATGGAAGATAAATTTTCAGTATAGAAATTTGACAAACGATCCGATCACTTCTTCAGTGATGGGAAAATTAGATCCATGTGCCTTCTAATGGGATGCAGTGGGAAGGACCCAACATCACTTCTGTGGTATTCCTACCTCAGATGCACATCTGGAATCATGAAGCTAGAGCAGATGAATCCAGATAGTCTATAAAATAACTGTTCTGTAACATTAAAAACATCAGTGTTGTGATAGTCATGGGAAAACTGAGGAACTGTTCTAGGCTAAAATATGTAAAAAGGCATGACAACAAAATGTATTGCGTGATTATTAGCTAGTATTTTTTTATATGAAGGACATAACTGACACAGCTTAAATGACCCCTGAAGATTACATGATAAGAATTTGTCAATATTAATTCCTGACTTAGATGAATGGACTGTGATTAGGTAAGATAATGTCTTATTTGTAGAAAACACACACTAAAGTTTTCAGGTACAATAGGGCACACCAGCAACCTACTTTCAAAGAAAAGCAGGGTTTTATTTATAAAAGTAGGTTTTATATTATACTTGCAACTTTCAGTTTGAGGTGTTTCAAAAAGTATATAGAAGTATTCTACTTCAATTAAACATTTCAACAAAACATTAACCTGTTGTCTGCTGGAGGCCAGGACCCATAGTTGAAGACAGTAGAAGGGTTTATAAAATTGAAAATGCCAAGAGTCTTTGGTGTGACACGTTCCCAGTTCCTGAAGGAGTATTTCTCCAGAGAGGAGCATGTTTTTGTCAAAAGTTGACTTTTAATAAAAGCAGCTTAACTTGTTGCAGTATGAAATTTAATTAAGTTACAAGGAAATTAGAAGTTTAACAAAACTGGCCATTCAGACCAAAGCACATATTTTTTGATATTCCTTAGAATAGTTTTAAATGCCCTAAACAGGTCAAAGTCCCTAGAAATAGTTTTCAAAGAAGAGCTCAGAACCATGGTGTTAGGAATGACAGCAAATGGGCATAAGTGATTTAATGGAAACTTTGAGCTAAATTTAAAGAAAGTGGAAATTCAAATTGAAACTATATTATATTTGCAAGTAGCATAGAAAAATTATGCTACCACCAATTACCTTTGTTTAGAGGGATATAAATGCACTATTGTTTCAACACCCCTCCAAACCAATACACTTTTATTAAAGATATAGTACATTTAAAATTTTTTGACTTACCTTTTCTTTGAATAATATGTGTTGAAAAATGACTCCAGATTTTGTACATCAGTCGTGATGGCAGATAGTGCATGCCTCATTCAACATCCATCCCCCCACTCCATTCACTTGCTTATCTAGTGTTCCTGGTGGTGACTCTGGTTGGATTCCAACCCTCTCCTCTGGGCTTGCAGAGAAAAATTCTTTTCAGGCCATCCTACCAAGATATTGGACCAGTTAACCTTAACTCTTTCAAGTACAAGGAAGAAAGGTCTTTTCAACCCCTCCATGCTATGGGAAGGGAGACATTCCTAAATTTACTTTATCTATAGGATAAGTACAAATATTCTAGAATGCAAAAGTGACCGTGAAATGCAAGAGGGAAGGATATTTTAGGGAGGGGACTCAGCATACACACACACATGACCTGAAAGATTATATGGTAGGCACAGGAAACTACAAACAATTGTTGATTAAGCAAAGGGTTTGATTCATGCAAGAGCCTGGTTAAGGACATCCAGTTGAAGTTAAAACAACTCTCCTGAAAGGAAGTGGTTTTGGAGACTGTCTGAAGGCCAGCACACATAGGCAACAGGAGGTATATGACACCTCAGACTCCAGTGTGGCCTCTTCACCAGCCACATTAAAAAACTATCGGTGATCTTATCAGATCTGACGAGATTTTGGTCCCTCAGGTGAAGAGGCACTATTTGAAATGTGGGTCCGCATCCACTTTTCACCGTGACCTTGCTGGAAGGATGTGTTGTGCTGTGCAATGCCAGCCGGTAAGCAGTAGGCTATAACCACGTGGGAGCTCGTACCAAGCAATCATCCAAAACGTGAGGACAAACCTCAACGAAGTCATCCAGAAATTTACAAAATGTCTCTAACACTAATGAGAACTACTAGAAGTCTCTAGTTTGGTGTCTGACCCATTAGTGAAAAACCAGTAACTTCATCTCATTCCTGCAGTCCTCCCACTGTTAAAATTCAAGAGGCTTGCATTCTATAATGCACTTAATCTCTCAGTAGAGTAACACATACAAAATCTGTCAGTAAACAAATAAGATGTTAGAAGGATGCGCTCAAATTTTTGCCTAATTAGTATGCTTAGTTAAAAAATGTGGTGATGGCAGTACAAGGTGGCAGAAGCTACTGAAGATTTCTAAGCGGAGAAGTGAGATAGTTAGCTTGGAGGTGATCGAATGGACAGGAGGACTCTTCAGTAACTAAAATCTATATCCCTAATAACCACTTGGAAATTCTCCAAGTTGCATTGACCCACATTTGAATCCTGTCTACCTCACTTGCTGTATTTGAACCTGGGGAAATTATCTCAACTCCCTGAGCCTTCGGTGATCCACTTGTCAAATAAGGATATGATGCGGCTCATGTGGGTAATGTATGAAGTGCTTGTGTATATTGTACATAATAGGTGTTCCAACATGTTCTGTATCCGTTCCGTTGCCTTTACATAAGTGGTATTTTTATGTAATATTTTTAAGAGGATCTTTTATACAGAAACATTAGTTGTATTTTGAGAGATGAGAGATGGTGATAATTTTTGGTGAGAAAAATAAATATTTCTAGTGAGAGGATAATCCTTACCATAGGAGTGCTTTCTAAGTGCAGCATATGCCTAAATGAGTCAAATTTTGAATGACTCCACAATGTTTATTAAAGGGTTAATGAGAAGAAATTGGTTAGTGTATTTTTATTTACCTGTGCATCTGTGACTACAGCAGACTCAGATGTCACTGGAGGATTAAATATCAGTAATTTATAACTAATTTTTAGAGCCTGGTGAGTGGAGTCTTAGGGAACCTGGATATTCCAGAAGGCTTATAAGGTGCACCCTGAAGTGCAGCAAAACAGAATCTTTGGGTTATAATCTTTTATCAGTGGTCAGGAAGCACCGGTATTATCATCTCTAAGTTTATAGATGTCTTTATGGTTAGAGTTGTCCATTTACCTGACATATTTAAATTTGTCAGCCGTACATACAGAATAGTTGCCTTGAAGGAGGACCCATCTCTCTCTCTGTGAACTTGAACCCATCAATTAACAGTTACCCCTTGTTCAGGTGAAATATTTGCCAAGCACTGTGTTTGTACGTACAAGATTGTCTTTAACCTCCTCCTCTCACCAACTTCCTGCGTTAGGTATCACTGTCCTTATTTTACAGGTTGGTAGACTGATGAAGGAAATAAATTGAAGATCATAAATTGTCCTGGGCCTCAAAGCTCTGCACAGTTTGAGGTGGCATAAGGCCCACACATGTCCAATTCTGAAGCTCACATCTTTACATCGAACCGTTCTGGCATCAGAATTTTTCCTAGACATTTAGCTTGTATCAATATAGTCTTTGAATTTATGGGAGCCTTTGAAAAGAAATGCATAATAAGTAAATACAGATATTAAGGGCAGGCATCGGGAACATTGCACAGAAATATGAGTTTGCAGAAGCAAAAATATAGAAATTTATTACATTATTTTTCAAATAAATAGCTCATAAGATGGTAACTGCTGAAGTTTTTATGGTATTTTAAATTATAATAAAATAATTCACATCTCCGTGTAAACTTTTAAAATCTTTCAGTATTAAGTGGGGTTTTTTTGTAAATAAATAGATTAATATTTTAAAATACCTTCTCAAAATATATGGTGTTCTACATACCAGTTCAAGGTTGAAAGAATCATACTAATCAGCTTCAAACCTACATTTACCACTAAAGTCCTCCCTGCAAAGGGCCGTAAAGAAGGAGAACCTGAATTTCACAAATTGCTCACCTTGTTGATTCTTAAGCAAAGTTCTAGAGGTGAATGTGTCTCATGAGGACTGATTTATCTCTGCAATGACATGTTTGTGGCCCAGACCCTATTTCTTTTAAAATATACTCTTGACCTGACCTAACTCTAGAAAAATTAAATTCGTGTATCAGTATGATTCACTTGCAACAATTCTAAGACCACCTTAAAGAGGCATTCCCGGATGACCTGAAATAAAATGGCATTCTCCCTCAGCCCCACTCAGAGATCTTTGGTCCCTCTGTTTTTCTTCATAGCATCTGTATATCTGTCCATCTATCTATCATCATCATCTTATTCTTTTTTATCAGCTTTCACCAGGCAATCAAATATCCCCACGACCACTCCCCAACTCACTCACACTCTACTAGAAGGAAAACTCCAGAAGAGCCTAAAAATATGCCTCATTCATAAAGTTCTCAGGAAATATTATTTGATGTTTATATTATATTGTGTCACTTCATATATTATAAAATATTATTTGATATACACACTTTCATAAACAGAAATCTGGACTTATACAAGTTAAAAGGCTTCATGATATTTTTTTCAATAGGAATCTTCAAAATGCATTTAAATAATTGATATTTCTCTCCTAAACTTATGTATTTCATTTTGAGAATGGTTTAAAACATGGGTGAAGTTTGTTGTAAAAAGTAAGTTACATGTGACCACATTTTATAAAGTGATTTAAAACTAATAATGTAAACTAAAACTATGTGACCCAGAGAGCTGGGCAATTTAGATCTTGTCATGGTAAGACTCAGAGGACGTCTTCCCTGTCACAGGAGAAATTCCCTATTTGTAAAGTCTTTCAAGTTAAGGGTACTTCTCTCTCCTATAGTTACAAGTCAAGAGGAGGAGATAAAATACATGTAAAAATAACTCAATTATCTAAAATATTGTAAGGTAAGTTAGAGCTAAGGGCCTTATTTCATTTCCTTTTCATTCCTAAATCACTTGCCTGAGCTTCTTCCTACAACCCCAGTTCCCAGACAGCACTGCGCTGCCTCTTGGTTCGAGACATTGGCATGGTTTCCATGGTTTCCTGACGTTGGCACAGTGCCCTGTACTTGTGATGCCTGTGTGTGACTTGCTTCTTGACATACTGTGTGTTCTAACCTTTGGAACCCAGTGCCCTGTGCTTGCCAGGTTCTGGTCCTGTCCTATCCTGCATTCCCAAGTGAGGCTTGTCTTCCCAATGACTGCAGAGCCCAGTAGATCCTATTACTGATTCACTTAATGTACTTCTTTTGATTCCTTTCATTTATTCACTAAACATGTATTAAGAGCCCACCGAGTACCTAGCACTAGATGACGTCCACGACAAACCACGGAAATCATGGCTTGGTCTCTGCTTGCAGGGAAATCCAGCCCAGCGAGAAATGGATGCATGATCACATCATCACAAATGATGGGACATTTAAAACTAATTCCTGAGGTGTTTTTCAAGAGATATTTGCTAGAATGTATTTGTGGGTGCTTCAGTTTTGAACTTTAAATAAATATTTAAGCCCGTACAGGAGACTACAACTGACCCACACACTGACAACTAGATCCTTTTACATTCAGATATGCCTGTTTTTGAGGTGGAATCTGTTTGCTCCAACATAAGGGGCTAAATTATATAACTTCAGTTATGCCCTTCTAACCATGGTGTCTTTCCTAGAGAGGGAGAGACGGGTACACAGGGCAAGGTGGGGGAACTTTTATTGGAAAGGTGCTAAAGAGAAGAGAATTGTGTGTCTGTATAATACCAGTAATATACAAATTGATTCATGTGCTTGAGAAGAAAATTCAAGAGCAGCTGCCTGTCAGTTTCGTGTTCTCCATAAGGATCACAGGGCTGGAATTACAGACAGAAGCAAGGAAGAGGAAGTGTAGTTAATAATTTGAAGATATTTACACCTTTGCTAGTCTCTTTCACAGTACAAAGGCATTAGTGGGAGTGACAGGAACAAGTCATGAGCCACTTACTTAGGCTATCTGGAATGATTTAATCTCACTTGGGTCATGGAGTTCAGTATTCCCTGGGAATCAGAGCTACTGTGATAGTCCCTATCTGTAGGCCTGGCATCCAGAGATAAGAGTTTAAGTCCAGCTGGAATTAGAAGCAACAGAATTAGTTGGAATGCAGGACTGTCAACCTTTTGGTTCAAATCATGAAATGCCTCTGGACAGCAGTTCCAATCTCTCCGATGGAGCTTTGGCTCTGGGGGCTGAGCATGGAACAGACACTGGTAATATCAAGGACTTAACTGTAGTGTGCACAATAAATTGAGCCCCATATGCTGCAGTTTATTATATTTTTCATCAGCCTTGTGTTTTTGTTTTTTTCATGAAGTGTTTCCACAAGACTTATTTTCCACTTCATCAGCATTCATGTTTATCTTAAAAGAAGACCAGGAAAAACATTTGAAAGGCCAGTGATTTTAGAAGCTGTGGGTAGCTTTTGTGTACAACGTGTATGTACATCACTTTAAAACATCAAAAGTAGAGGTTATTAAACCATAAAACAGCAGACAGGGGTGATAATACTGTATTTTTATTTGTATATGCTCATTTAGCTGCTAAAATTATATCTTTCAAAAATATGGAATGTGACCATCATTTGTGTATTTATTTATTATGTATTATTTTAAGACCAAAATAATAATGCACATGTTAATAGAATGACAGATTTACAATAAGGATGCAAACTTAATTATGAACAATAACTTACACTGAGCATTTTATTCCTTATATTTTTATAATAATTGCATACCATGAATGTTCCTTCATCAAAACAAAGTTTATTATTTAAAGTGATAATAAGTAAAATAGAGGAGCTTTTTTTTTTCTACCCATAAAATTGAACAAAACATAGCACACAGTATGATGGAAGCAGATGATTCAAGTATACCTGGGTTCTTGATTTTTGCTCAGAGTGAACCCCTTGACTGTCTGACGTGGGTACTTGGAAAAAGCAGAAGACTATAGATGCCTGCAGAGTGTTCAGAGTACATGAAGATTTCCTTGTGATGTTCATTTTATTGAAAAAAAAAAAAATGTTCCATAAGCATCACAGGATTTCTAGCAGGTCAGTTACTTAGCAGGACCCCTGATCTGGACTTATTCACACTTCCTACATTTTAACAATTCTAGCTTGATGCTGTTATGTGTAAGCCTAATGGTTTTGATAATAACTCTTAGCTTGAGTGTCTAAAAGCCTTCATAAGCTGGATGGGGAAGCAGGAGCTTTGTTAGTAAACTATACTAATTGCATATAACTGCTTCCATTTTTCCTCATTTCTGTCTTCTTCTAAACAGTTATGTGATGTAAATAGCATTAAATTATATACTTTTTATTAGAATTTCTTTTTAAATTATGATAGTGCATTTGTTTAATGTTATATAACTGTACAAAATATAGTTGGATCATAATTCCTCCCATAATTAAAAAATGTTTATAATCGCATAGCAGTAATGTGCAGTATAAAAAGAAAATATAACAAGAGAAATGAAATCTTTAATAAAATGGGATACTTCTAATAAGATATATATTCAAGAGGTATTCAAGAGATATTTTCAAATAGGTCTTAAGGAGACATAATACATCCCGGTATGTGTCAATGATACTTAATAATAGAATTGTATAGATACAACTTTGTGATGTACTATATTTAGAATTGACTAGAAAGAAAATGACTGGCTTGTAAAATGAGAAAATAGAGAGAAAATCTGACTTTTCTCTATTGAGTTAATGGATAATATATAGGCACGAACAAGTGGAATGTAGACAAAACCAGTTACCTCCTCAGTAATGCTGTTGCGTGATTTATTTCTTTTAATTCTGGCTACTTTTTCTACCACTAGGAAAACGTAGGTTATCTCTGGACCCTAGACTGTGAGACAGAGTCTATAGAAGTTCCAGAATACTTCATTCTAATTCTCATACCAATTAAGACAGAAATATTTTAAAATAAAATATATATAAATTTTTCCTAGAAATGAATTTCAACTGGCCAATTATTTTACTAATTCACCATTACTTTTTTATTAGAACATAGTAACAATGTATAGAAAGCATGCAAAATAATGTGCCCTTACTTCTAGGCATAAGTTCTTCATTCTTATAAATATATATTAAGAATACATATATATATGAATATATATATAGCTATATATTTATATATAATTATGATCCAACTATATATATAGCTATATATGTGTATATATATATATATATAGCTCTCATAAGTTATTATACCTGAAATACCTAATGAAACTAATAATAATCTTTTAATATTACACAGTAAGATTGTCAGAATATTGATACAAATGCTCAAGCTGGGTAATAAATACTGGGGGCTCGATATGCCTTCTAATTTTGCATATGTTTGAAATTTTTCAAAATAAAACTTGAAGCATACAATTCAGTAGTTTGATGTCCATTCACAGAGTTGTGGAGCCATGGACACCATCTAATTTTAGAACACTTTCATTATCTTGGGAAGAAAACCTATACCCATTAGCAGTCACTTCATATTCCTCTCCCGGCTTCATCTTTCTCCCCATCCCTGGTGGCCTTTAATCCACTTTCTCTCCTTCTGGATTTGCCTATTTGGGGTATTTCATAAAATGGAAACATGTAATTTGTGGTCTTTTGTAACTGCCTGCTTTTATTTATCACAATGTTTCAAGGTTCACCCATGTTTGTTGCATGTATCAGTACCTCAGTCCTTTTTATCGCCGAATAATATTACGCTGTCTGTGTACCACTGGATTTTCTTTACTCATCAGCCAATGCATGTATGGGTTATTTCTACTCTTTGGCTATCATGCAATCTTGTACAAGATTTCTTATAGGCATATGTGTTCCAAAGTGGCTACACTAATTTACGTTTCTGCCAGCAATGAATGAAGATTACAATTTATCCACATTCCTTCCGGCACTCATTATTGTGTGTGTGCTTCTAATTTTAGTCATCCTCATGGGTCAGAAGTAATATCTTCTGGTTTTGATTTGCATTTCCCTAATGAGTGACAGTGTTGTAAATCTCTCCATATGCTTATTGGCCATTTGTATGTCTTCTTTGTAGAAATGTCTATTCAAGCCCTCTGTCTTTTTTTAGTTAGTTTGTCTTCTTGCTGTTGAGTTATAAGAGTTCTTTATAAATCCTGGATACAGATTCCTTATGAGACATATGATTTGCAGATATTTTCTCCCATGGTGGGTCACCTTTTCACTTTATTGCTGTGTTCTTGAAACATAAAAGTTGAATGTGAGTGTATCTATATTTCTTTTTTTTTGTTGATTCTGCTTTTGGTGTCATATCTAAGAAACTATTCCCAAGCCCAAAGTTATAAAGATTAACTCCTAAATTTTCTTCTAAGAATTTTACAGTTTTATCCCTGACATGTAGGCCTCTGAGCCATCTGACTTAATTTTTATATGCAGAGAAGTGGGGGTTCGACTTTATTCCTTTGCATATGGATATCAAGCTGCTCTAGTGTCATTTGTTGAGGATGTTGTTCTTTTGCCATTGAATTGTCTTGGTACCCTTGTTGAAAGTCAATTGAATATTTGATTGAATTTACCAGTATATCCATCAGGGCCTGGGCCTTTCTTTCCAAGAAGTTTTAAAACTATTAATTCAGTCTGTTTATTCATTATAGGTCTCTTCCAATTTTATATATCTTCTTGAATGAGCTCCAGTACTTTGTGTCTTTCTTGGATTTGTCCATTTCATCTTGGTTCTCCAGTTCATTGGCATAGTCTTATCTGCTTTTACAAATGAATTATTAGCATCTAAAATTCAACCTCTTTCTTCTAGGCATTTCCTAAACAAATACACAAGATATTTTTACTAAGCCAATTTATATTTTTCCTAATAAATGCTATTCTCTTAAAGATTAGAGAGGTGTGACAAATAGTTTGGCAAACTGACAAAATATCTAGTTATTTTTTTAAAATATCCAGTTAATTTTAAAAACTAGCCATATATTATTAGTTTGTAGCTTTCTAATGATTGAGAGAACCATGTTTCTTCTAGCTCCTCATTAATTTAGTAACTGCTAAGAGATGGTGAAATCATGGAATGGTCCCAGATCCTGTGCCTTTGATTGTCAGGATGCTTCTGGAATCCTTGGATACTTTTGGGATTTTTACCTTCTTGGAATTACAATTGGGATTCAGATACACAGTGCATATTTTTTTTCTCTGCCCAATTCCTTTCTGAATTATGAGATTATGGATAATATTGTGGCCTCTCTAAAGGTCTCCATTGTTGTAGGACAGGTTAAGGAATTTGGGCCAGTACTAGAACGCACCCCCCGCATGCTCCCTACTTTTACTATTTCCTTCCACCTCGGTATTCTAATCCCTGTCCCACAACTCATAGGAATATTAGCGCTCCCGAGTGTAAGAAACTAGAAGACTGTGGTGGTGTGCTTACTCCTTTTGAGCTATGATAGTCTAGAATTTGGTCTATAAGCACCTTGAGGTAGATGCCATGCTCCATTCAGTTGTGAAGCACAGTGCTTAGCACAGAATAAGTACTGATTTCTGACCTAAGTTTAAACAAAATAAAAATCCTGTCTGCAGCTCCAAACCTGTTTCAACAAAGTTCAAATATATGCTGATTTCTCTTTCTACTTTCTTTTCCTTATCAAGAGGGCACACATTCTTTTGTTCTGATCTCTTGGATTAAAAATTGACTTTTTAAGAACATTTCTCATACGTTTATTTTGATGTTGTAATAGAATTTTAGTCACTGTGTTACAGATGGGCATTTCCATCGGAAGCATTTTCTAATACCATGAGATGAGAGAGTCCAGCCATAAAAGAAAAGTGGTACTTATATTAAGACAAAATCAAAACCAAAACCAAACAAATGAACAAAAACTGTCTTTCTTGTGGATATAGTTGTATTTCTCAGGCACACTTCAATGGTGACTTGAGCACTTGACCCATCTCTCGAATCTTAGAAAAGAAGCTTCGTCAATGAAGTAAGACTGGCTAGGTGAAGCATGCAACTGGAAATCCTGTGGCATATTACTTGCTATTTACAGCCCATGTTCCTTTCCAGGTATTTTCATATTTTCATCTCAATTTAGACTTGAATTTCACTCAAGAATCCTCCAAATAGTTGTGTATTTCCTTCAACAAGTATGCATTTAAGCCCGAATTTTATGCACAGCAGTCACTGAGATTCAGAATAGGTCCCTTCTCTGAAGCAGCTTACATCCTATCTGAAAAGACAAATTTTCCACAGGTAATGCATAAATAATGATGTAGTTAAGTTGGGATAAATGCTGCAGAGGAGAAGTATTGTAAAAGCTGCTGATATCCACCAAGATGTGCCCCTTTCCACCCACTCAGCCACACTTCCATAAGGTAGGCCAGCTTCTCCCTGAGGCACTAATCTTTGTCCAGGGATTCCATCTTAATCATCAATATCTGATTCTCATTGGCACTGAGTTTATCAGTTGATAAATACATTTTGAAAACTTAACATGTTTTTAAAGATCGTGTTTTATAGTGCTGACATTGCTGCTACGGTAACAGCTTCTTGTTTTGCTCATCCATCTCTTCCTCCTTTCTCCTTTCCATTGGTGAGAAAGGTGCTAGCTCAGAATATGTTTGTGCGCCGTGGAACTTTCTATACTCTGAGAAAGATGATCTGTTTAATTTATTTTTAAAACAACTCCTACCCCTGGGTTACCCTGATTTCAAAGCAGCTAGATCTGGTAACATAAAGAGCCCTTCATGCACTGAGAGGTTCTGTGTTTTGAGAGGTGCCCAGACTAGTTACAAACTCATTAAAAATTTAAGCTAGTGGGATGCCAGCTAGGGTGAGTTCATTGTAAACAATACGAAGAAACCTTCCCTAAAGAGGAATGTGTAAGTAGGATAATGAAAGAGTCTAATTTTTATTAAAGAGAAGGGCATAGATTAATTGTAAATTCACTCTCCACTTTTTTGTTGTGTGACTACTAAAATCCTCAAAATGACATAAGGGCTTCAGTGAAGAAATTTCAAAGCCTTGAACAGAAAACATGATTAATGTACCTTACTAGGTGGGTAGAATGTAGTGGAGATGCTATCTCCTAGGCACTGTTACATAACTTTAAGAATCAGTTCATAAAAATTTTAAAAATTTAACAAATTAAAATGAAAATCACTTCATCACTTTATATTCTTTTTCTTTTTTCGTTCAGTCACTTTTATTTACAATAAAATCTCTCAGTTTTGAGACTGAAAATACTTTTTAAGCATAGATACAATTCTCTTATAAAATATCCTTAGATTGGAATGGGCGGTACTGAAAGCATGAAATGAAGATGTATCCTGGCCTTGACTGATCAACCATTTATCCCAACTATCTGATGATTAAAACAACAACAACAACAACAACAACAACAACAAAACCAGTAACCTACACTGAATGCTTATTTTATTGGAATTTGACCAGTTGAAAATAATTGGGGGGAAAAAAAAGTTGAAAATAATTGGGGGAAAAAAAACCTGACCCCCATTGGTTAGGGTATTTTTCAGTTATTCAAGTTTGAAAAAAATTATAATTGATTTCTCCATTATTTGAGCTCCCTTAGTATATGATACATTCCTTTGTTAAATATTTGGTAACGTTATATCCTCCACCAAATTATGGGATATTTAAATGTGGTACTGAACCTTATTCATCTTTGATCTCTAGCTTAACTCAGAGCTTAGTAGATACAGGATAGGAGTTTGAATGACTAAATAAGCAAATATATATTGTTTTTTTTGAAATCGTATGTAGATTGAAGGCTGTAAGTTAATATAAATCAGTATAATTAATAATGATACCTTGGGATCAGAAATCTGTAATATAATTGACCCCTGAATTTCAGCTCACTTGTTTTTATATTTGGCTCCAATATCTCATTGTCAGTCTCCATTTAAACAACATAATAAGATTTAATCTACAATTATTTTAGTTTCTTTTTGCAGGCCTGCCTTGGTTCTTTAATGAGTGTATCTTTATCTCCTTCTTCCTCTTCCTCTCCCTCTCCCACTCCCATACATCTGGGAACTTTTTGGTCCTCTTAGGTTTTTAAGGCCACTCTCCCATGTGCCATCCGTATTTGTTCTCTGAGACATCTGTGTCCCTACTCCCCCAGGCCCACCATACAAGGACTGAGTGTGCTCATGCACCCTTGCAAAGACCTTTCATCAACAAATCTGTCCTACCATAACAATGAGTGATGATAGAATAATGTGTTGCCATAGAACTTTTAAAAAAATGGACTCTGGAGACTCTATTTTCATATTAAGTGGAGTTTGGCTTAGTGGCAGTAAGTAATTCCAGGCTATCTGACAGCCCACAAATACAAATATTTAATCCCAAGTGTGCCTTTACATATTATGATTGATTAAGTATCTCCTGACTTATAATTAAGCCTTGCTTGAAGTTTTTGATATGCACTACAGAGGTGCTTTGCTGCCTGCACCTATGGTATGAAATACTCCACTTTAGTTACACAGCACAGGACAACTGATTAATGTAGCTTCCCTAGAATATAGCATTAGTGTAAGTTACATTTCTAAGATCATAAAGAACCCCAGGAGATCTCAGGTTATCTACATAGCTACTGCAGCAGTATAACACAATTGTCACACTATACTTACGAATTTATTCATTATCATGATCTGTGGATCTTCATTCAAGTTCTAGTCTTAATATACAAATAACACTGAACAATGATAGCTAACATATAGTGGTAGGCCTTTGGATACCTCTCAGATCACTTCAGCTGGATATCTGCCTACAACAACCACGGTTTGTTGAATTTCCCTACACATGAAGAAACTATTTCTTATGGCCTAGCTGTAAAAAACCAGCAACCCAAGTCTTTGGCATTGCCCCGGACTCCCAGTACAGCTTCTTCTAAAGGGTTACTCTACAGACGTTGACACCATCTAGCTGCCTTTCCGATACATGCCTGGGCAATGAAGAAACTTTAAGCAGAATTTAAAGAGATTCTTTGATTTAAAGTACATATTATAATAAATTCTAAATTTGGGAAGAGAAATTTGACGTAACCATTCAAATATTTTGAATAATATGAATATAATGTGTTTAGTAGATTGTATCCCTTTGAAGAATTAAATGGCTATCGTAATTATCATTTCTGTTATTATGGTAATGTTACCTGTACTTCACTCATTATTTTAATTCTTTTAAAATTTTCAGTTATAATGAGATTCTCAGCATTCCCGTACAAATAACAATTTCAGTAAGCCTTAGTTGCTAACATTAAATCTTAGAGAGGTAAAGAAATACCAACTTCTGTATTTTCTAAATGATATCACTTCATATATAGATTACGGATTTCTGTTGCAGGTGCTTTTAGTGGGATATGTCAGACTTTCTTTAACCTGAAATATAAATAGTCCTTAAGGTAGAAGACAGTAATGGCACTGTGTGTAGTTTTTTTTTTTTTTTCAAAAGCTTTCAGGCATCAAGTAACAATAAGTGGATTGTGACTATTTCTAATTTCTAAAAGGACATGTTGGGTTTCTATGAAGGAGATGTTATATGCAGTTACTAGGCAGGAAGACACATTTAGTTCATAATCTGAAAAAATATTTCTCTTTTTGGAAGTTAAAAATTTTAAATTACAATATAAAACATCATGCATGTTCCTCTAATGTAGATTTTTATCAAGATTCTAATGGTATGTTTTAATGCAAAGAAAAATAATAACCACCACTGCACAATGTCTTAAAGGTAGAAAAGCACTTTTCATATGTTTCTGTTGTTGTTTTAGCTTCGCAAAAAACTTGCCAAGTAGAGAAAGCTGATATCAATTCTCATATTACACCTGGAGAAATCTAAGCTTTGTAGAATTCAAACGACTTGCCAAAGGGCACAACTTAGTATGTAAAATAACAAGTCTTGAACTCAGATGCTTTTATTCTACAGTCTTTATTTCTTTTACATGCTGTCTTAGAAATCACTTGAATCACTAGATTCTAATAAACGTTTCAGATGGTGCCATTATTCTGCGTCTTCCTTTGTTGCAGACAAACTTTTGTTTCCATCACGCTTAATAGCTAGGGAAGAATCCTGGGGGAACACAGTTGCCAGGAAGTTTCAAGCAGAAAAACAAAAGGCAACACCCTGGACATTAAGATATATGTACTTGCAATAGGCAGCCCAGATAGTGGGTGAGGAGGAATATTTCGTAAAGAAATACAAAAATTTGTTTTCGAATAAACAGAACTTAAATGCAATGCTACCCTGACTCTATAAAACATCATTATTAGCAAGCATATCCTGAGACCTCCCAACTGAAAAAGACTGGAAAATCAAAGGATTTTCTAAACAGAGAAAGGTTCCAGGAGGATTGAAAATAATGCATAACTCTATTTCTTTGTATGTGTACCTGTGGGTTCTCGTGCAGGGGATGGCTAGAAAATTGGCTGAGAGGCGAGGGGGTGGAGGGAAGTGGGCTGATCAGAAAGGACTTCATGAGTCATATTAGGAAACGGGGAGCACTGACTGTCCTGAGCATGGGGTGGGGCTGCTGGAGGGTTTTAAGAGGAGACGGTCAGCTTCTCATTTTTGTTTAGAAATATCCCGCTGGCAGCTGTGTGGAGAAAACATTTGAGGGAGCTGAGATGGATAGCAAGACACTCATTAATAAGTCATTGTGATCATTCTGAAGCGAATACAAAGTCTCGGAATAAGTCTGTGGCTTTGGGTCTAGAGAGGAGGACACAGATTCAACAAATTTTGAGAGGAGACTTGGGGAATGAGAACTCACTTTTAAACTGGAAAAATCTGCTTTATAGTATTCCTAATCATTCCTGAATGCCATTCCTGCTCTTCCAACAGACTGCCAGTCCTTTGATCTTAGACTTGAATTCATATTCCCTTGAACCTTCTATTTGGCCTTGTTCTAAGGGATTGATGCTGTCAGGGGTTAGTGTGTGTGCCTGGCTCCTTCTGCCTTGCCAAGTGAGCTGAGTACTTAGTTTTGGGAGTTTCACATTAGCTTTTCCACCTTCTTCATGGTCACCATGACACGAGCTGTCAGAGCTCCACGATTTCCAATATGCCAGCCTCTGATTTCAAGGGAAGGGTAAGTTACAACTGGTGTTGTGATTTTATGTGAAGATTGGGTATAAAGGAGGGTCTGGTTATGAGTCTATCAAGTCACATCTTGCTCTGTTCTTTTTCCAAGTCTTTTTTTTTTAATTTTATTTTATTATATTATGTTAATCACCATACAGTACATCCCCAGATTCCGATGTAAAGTTTGATGCTTCATTAGTTGCGTATAACACCCAGTGCACCATGCAATACGTGCCCTCCTTACTACCCATCACCAGTCTATCCCATTCCCCCACCCCCTCCCCTCTGAAGTCTTCAGTTTGTTTCTCATAGTCCATAGTCTCTCATGTTTCATTCCCCCTTCTGATTACCCCCCTTTTCTTTATCCCTTTCTTCCCCTACCGATCATCCTAGTTCTTATGTTCCATAGATGAGAGAAATCATATGATAATTGTCTTTCTCTGCTTGACTTATTTCACTTAGCATTATCTCCTCCAGTGCCGTCCATGTTGCAGCAAATGTTGAGAATTCGTTCTTTCTGATAGCTGAGTAATATTCCATTGTATATATGGACCACAGCTTCTTAATCCAGTCATCTGTTGAAGGGCATCTCGGCTCCTTCCATGATTTGGCTATTGTGGACAATGCAGCTATGAACATTGGGGTGCATATGGCCCTTCTCTTTACTACGTCTGTATCTTTGGGGTAAACACCCAGTAGTGCAATGGCTGGGTCATAGGGTAGTTCAATTTTTAACTTTTTAAGGGACCTCCACACTGTTTTCCAGAGTGGCTGTACCAACTTGCATTCCCACCAACAATGTAGGAGGGATCCCCTTTCTCCACATCCTCTCCAACAATTGTTGTTTCTTGCCTTGTCTATCTTTGCCATTCTAACTGGCGTAAGGTGGTATCTCAGTGTGGTTTTGATTTGAATTTCCCTGATGGCTAATGATTTTGAACATTTTTTCATGTGTCTGTTAGCCATTTGTATGTCTTCATTGGAAAAGTGTCTGTTCATATCTTCTGCCCATTTTATGATTTGTTTATTTGTTTCTCGTGTATTGAGTTTGAGAAGTTCTTTGTAGATCTTGGATACCAGTCCTTTATCTGTGGTGTCCTTTGCAAATATATTCTCCCATTCCGTGGGCTGTCTCTTAGTTTTTTTGACTGTTTCCTTGGCTGTGCAGAAGCTCTTTATCCTGATAAAGTCCCATAAGTTCATTTTATCTTTTATTTCTCTTGCCTTTGGAGATGTGTCGTGAAAAAGGTTGCTCTGGCCGATGTCATAGAAGTTGTTGCCTATGTTCTCCTCTAGAATTTTGATGGATTCCTGTCTCACATTGAGGTCTTTCATCCATTTGGAGTTTATTTTTGTGTATGGTGTGAGAGAGTGGTCAAGTTTCATTCTTTTGCATGTAGCTGTCCAATTTTCCCAGCACCATTTATTGAAGAGACTGTCTTTTTTCCACCGGATGTTTTTTCCTGCTTTATCAAAGATTAGTTGCCCAAAGAGCCGAGGGTCCATTTCTGGGTTCTCTATTCTGTTCCATTGGTCGATGTGTCTGTTTTTGTGCCAGTACCATGCTGTCTTTGTGATCACAGCTTTGTAGTACAGCTCGAAATCCGGCATTGTGATGCCCCCAGCTTTGTTTTTCCTTTTCAACAGTTCCTTGGAGATTCGGGGCCTTTTCTGGTTCCATACAAATTTAAGGACTATTTGTTCCAGTTCTTTGAAAAATGTCCTCGGTATTTTGATCGGGATAGCATTGAAAGTGTAGATTGCTCTGGGTAGTATGGACATTTTAACTATGTTAATTCTTCCAATCCATGAGCATGGAATATTTTTCCATCTTTTTATGTCTTCCTCAATATCTTTCAAAAGTGATCTATAGTTTCTAGCATATAGGTCCTTTACGTCTCTGGTTAAGTTAATTCCAAGGTAACGCATGGTTTTTGGTGTTATTGTAAATGGGATGGATTCCCTAATTTCTCTTTCTTCAGTCTCGTTATTCGTGTATAGAAATGCAACTGATTTCTGGGCATTGATTTTGTATCCTGCCACCTTACTGAATTGTTCTATAACTTCTAATAGTTTGGGAGTGGATTCCTTTGGGTTTTCCATATAGAGTATCATGTCATCTGCAAAGAGAGACAGTTTGACTTCTTCTTTGCCGATTTGGATACCTTTGATCCCTTTTTGTCTTCTGATTGCTGTTGCAAGGACTTCTAGTACTATGTTGAATAATAGTGGCGAGAGTGGGCATCCTTGTCGTGTTCCTGATCTTAAGGGAAAGGCTTCCAGCTTTTCCCCATTGAGAATAATGCTTGCAGTAGGCTTTTCATAGATGGCTTTTATGAGATTGAGAAATGTACCCTCTATTCCTACACTCTGAAGGGTTTTAATCAGGAAAGGATGCTGTATTTTGTCAAATGCTTTTTCTGCATCAATTGAGAGGATCATATGGTTCTTGAGTCTTTTCTTGTTGATATGATGTATCACATTGATTGATTTGCGAGTGTTGAACCATGCTTGCATCCCAGGTATGAATCCCACTTGGTCATGATGGATAATCCTTTTAATGTACTGTTGGATTCTATTAGCAAGGATCTTGTTGAGGATTTTGGCATCCATATTCATTAGAGAAATCGGTCTGTAATTCTCCTTTTTGAGGGGGTCTTTGCCTGGTTTGGGGATCAAGGTAATATTAGCCTCATAGAATGAGTTTGGTAGCTTTCCTTCTGTTTCTATTTTTTGAAATAGCTTTAGGAGAATAGGTATTATTTCTTCTTTGAATGTTTGGTAGAATTCCCCAGGAAAACCGTCTGGGCCTGGAGTTTTATTATTTGGAAGGTTGTTTATCACTGACTCAATTTCTTCATAGTTAATTGGCCTATTTAAGAAATCTATTTCTTCCTGTTTCAGTCTTGGTAGTTTATAGGTTTCCAGGAAGGCCTCCATCTCTTCCAGATTGTTTAGTTTTTTGGCATATAGCTGTTGATAAAAGTTTCTAATAATCCTTGCAATTTCAATGGTGCTGGTCGTGACCTCTCCCTTTTCAGTCATAATTTTAATAATCTCAGTCCTTTCTCTTTGTTTTTGGACAAGTTTTGCCAGTGGTCTATCAATTTTATGGATTCTCTCAAAGAACCAGCTTCTAGTCCTGTTGATCTGCTCTACTGTGGTTCTGGTCTCTAATTCATTGATTTCTGCTCTAATCTTGGTCAACTCCTTCCTTGTCAGTGGGTTAGGCCTGTCCCTCTGTTGCTGTTCCAGTTTCTTGAGGTGAGAATATAGAAACTGCATTTTAGATTTTTCTATTCTTTTGAGTGAGGCTTGGATGGCTATGTATTTCCCCCTTAGGACTGCCTTTGCAGTATCCCATAGGTTTTGGACCGTTGTGTATTCATTCTCGTTGGTCTCCATAAATTGTTTAATTTGTTTTTTGATTTCCTGGTTTATCGAGTCATTCTTGAGCAGGATGGTTCTTAGCCTCCAAGTGTTTGAGTTTCTTCCAGGTTTTTCCTTGTGGTTGAGTTCCAATTTCAGAGCGTTGTGGTCTGAGAATATGCAGGGGATAATTTCAATCTTTTGGTATTGGCTGAGACCTGTTTTGTGTCCCAGAGCATGATCTATTCTTGAGAATGTTCCATGGGCATTTGAATAGAATGAGTATTCTTTGGTTCTGGGGTGTAGTGTTCTATATATATCTATGAGGTCCAACTCGTCGAGTATGGCATTCAAAGCCTTTGATTCTTTGCTTAGTTTTTGCCAGGGTGTTCTGTCTATTTCTGATAGTGGGGTGTTGAGGTCCCCTACTATTACTGTGTTCTTATCTATATGTCTCTTTATTTTGGTTAAGAGTTGGCTTGTGTATCTTGCTGCTCCCCTGTTGGGGGCATATATATTAATAATTGTCATATCCACTTGTTGAATACTTCCTTTAAGAATAATATAGTGCCCTTCTGTATCTCTCTCTATGGCCTCTAGTTTAAAATCCAGTCTATCTGATATGAGAATTGCTACTCCAGCTTTCTTTTGAGGTCCATTTGCGTGGAAGATGGTACTCCATCCCCTTACTCTAAGTCTGAATGCATCTTTGGGTTCAAAATGAGTCTCTTGTAGACAGCAAATGGATGGGTCATGTCTTTTTATCCAATCTGCAACCCTGTGGCGTTTTATGGGAGAGTTTAAGCCATTTAGATTGATAGAGATTATTGACAGATATGATTTTAATGATGCCATTTCTCTTTAAAGTCTTTGTATCGGTTGTGACTTGCTGCTCTGTATCACTCTTGGGGCCTTTTTACCTTTATAGAGCCCCCCTTAATATCTCCTGTAGGGCTGGTTTCGTGGTTACGAAATTGGTTAATGATTGGCGATTTTGGAACGTCTTTATTTCTCCATCAATTCTGAATGACAGCTTTGCTGGATAAAGGATCCTTGGCTGCATGTTTTTCTCTGAAAGAGCTTTAAAAATGCCCCCCCAAGCCTTTCTCTCATTCCAGGTCTCTGTAGACAGGTCTGACGTAATCCTGATACCTTTGCCTTGGTACGTGAGAAATTTCTTTGCCCTGGCCGCTTTCAATACTGTATCCTTGGATCTAATATTTGCGAATTGCACTATGACATGCCGTGGCGTAGGTTTGTCCTGGTTGAGCTTGGATGGGGTCCTCTCTGCCTCTTGGACACGAATGCTTGTTTCCCTTGCTAGATTAGGGAAGTTTTCAGCTACAATTTGTTCAAATATCTCTTCTAGACCTCTGTTTTTCTCCACCCCTTCAGGGATGCCGATGATTCTGACATTGGATCGTTTCATAGAGTCAGTAATCTCCCGTAATCTACATTCGTGGGCGTGGATTTTTTTAAGACCAGCTTCTATTTTCGTTTTTTCTTCTACTAACCCATCCTCCAATTCGCTAACGCGTTCCTCTGCCTCGGTGACCCTGGCCGTCAGAGCCTCTAGTTTTGACTGTATTTGGCCCACTGAGTTTTTAATTTCTGTCAGATTCGCTCTCATTTCTGCCCTTAGGGATTCTATATTCTCAGCAACGCTTTCTCTGATGCTTTTTTCAAGTTTACTCATCATCTTGACCATTGTTGCTCTGAATTCCATTTCTGATAATTGGGATACATCCATATGTATTAATTCTGTGGCCGAGGCCA
>NC_048227.1:103746992-103749744 GCF_002007445.2 Ailuropoda melanoleuca | reverse complement strand
TTAACATAGTTAAAATGTCCATACTACCCAGAGCAATCTACACTTTCAATGCTTTTTCCAAGTCTTAATTGGGAAACTTGAATGATAGCACTCTTCTTTACATATAACATTTCCTGGTTATAGTGCCCTATCTTATTCACACAGGAAAAACAGAAATCTTTTTGTATGCTTGTGGGCTTTTAGGCACAAATATTTAATTCTGATACATTATTTGTCATTGCCAAGATGAATGCCCAGGGTAGCTCGCCTGTGCTTAGTCATTTTGAGGTAGATGGCAGAGACTGTGCCAAGTGTTCCAGAGGAGTGGCTTTGTTATAAAACTTGGAAAAGTTTGACACGAAGTTCCAATTACAATATTACTATTTTTCTTGGCCTTGGATAAAGTGATGGCAGATGTGATCTGAATTAGCTAAAATTAAGTAACATGGTTTTGAGAAAATATTTCCTTAAACCAGAGTGTAATTTTGGATGAGAAACATCCTGTGCATTTTCCTTTTCCTCTCAATTCCTGAGTAATGTCACAGTTACTTCTATGAATGAGTTTCTTAATGTGGCATGTATCAAAGTCAAGCATGAACATGCCTTAGATGGCGTGCTAGTTTCAAGAAGCATAATCAGTAGTTCTAAGCTGTGGAATACGTTTGAACAGATTGTGCACCTGTACTGAAATCATGAGATTTACAACTGTGAGAAACAAGAGAATATTGAATATCAGAAGCCAAGAACCCTTGATCTGTTGGCTGATACCATCTTTTCTTTTTCTTTTTAATGGAGCCAATTCGAGGTGTTAACATAAAAAACCAACAGGAGTCTGATATAGATTCGAATTATTATAATCAGAGACAGCCTTGTGGATAAAAAACATATATCTTAAAGCAAACTCTTGTTTTCCTTATCATACACATCCTGGACTTTTCACTTTTGTTAAAAATTGGTAATTCATGGAAGAGTTATCAGTAAATAGGGAAGTAGGGCCTGTTCCGAAGGAATGTTGAGCTAAGAACCACAACTAACTGACAAGATGCCCTGACCAGGTCTATCTATTTCACTTGCACTAATTTTGTTTCATCAGTATGATGAGAACGATACGGCAAACCCACCTGGGCAGTCGAAACCCTGTAGGGCATCCTGAAGTGGGACTTTTGTGTGCTGGGAATGTACACAGGCAGAGGAGTGGTTTTGCAGCTAGTGGGACTAGGTTTGCTTTTGGAAAGTGTAATAGGTTCATGTCCAAGCCAGAGGAAGAGCTAAGTTATGCTGACATCTTGAACCAAAGAACCAGACTGCACGTGGGTCTAGCATGCGAAGGGACATTGATGTTTTCAGCATAGCTGTGTTCATAGGAAACAATTACTGTGGTTGTCGTTGGGGTTTTAGAATGCCAATTAACTGGATCCTTTCCTCCTTTTGCTTTTGAACCAATAGGGAAATAGGTGTTGAATCAACAGACAGCCCTACGTGCCGTGTTACTGACGAAGCTAGTGTGGGGAATGCAGTGGGAATGCTGCCCACTCTTTCCCACTAGGCGAGATTACAGACCTCGTCACAGAAACAGCATGTGGGTGATTGCATGGATGAGTGCGGCATCGAGAGGAAGGTGGGAGTCCAGATCTCTGAACAAAGCTGGGAATGTGGGGCAATAACAATGTTCCCCTGAAAGTACTGTTTCAAAAAATAAGATTTAGAATGATTTATAACCAAGATTTAATTTGCTCTCTGACAGCAGTCTTTCACATTTCACTTAAAGAAAGAAATGCACACAGGACGGAAAGATTTAGTCATGTTCGTTTTATTAAGTCAAAACATTAAGCTAAAGGGGGGGGTGATAAAATAATAATGGGGAGGGTGATTCTTACAGAGAAGTGTCAGAAGACATTTTTGGTGTGAACTTCAGCCAGTTTGAATTAATCGTGAAAAAGTTCAGAGAACTACAAATTTTGTTGTTTTAATTTAGAATTAAGACTTTTTCTCTCCTCTCTCATTAGGCCATAAATAAAAAGGCTGGAATGATTTTTTGGGGTGACTGGACCTTGATGACAGAGTCAGGGATGAAAGGGAGACAGAAGCAAAGGGGTTGCTAGGAGTTACCTTGAAGTGAGAAGGCTCAGAGGAAAATGTATAGACTGGAACAAACCGTCCATATATATTAAACTGGACCGTGCTTAAAAAATGTCTTTGCCAGCGTATGTATCCAAGGACAAATGTGACTTTTCTTTTGGCCAAGAATCAATTCTGGTTCCTTGGTGTTGGGGGTATGTGCTTACTGCTGTCGTTGCGAGGAAGGCCTTGCTCTCCGTAGCTCTTCAAACCCCAGGTCATTGTAGGGCAAGAACGGAAACCCCTGCCCACATGCTGATGCTCTGGGGGGAAGTGCCTGGTCCTGGGATCAGCGTGCCTCATAAATACACCGTGGTGCCGATGTGGTTAAGATACGACTAGAAGCCTGCGCATCACCCACGTGTCTAATGCCTGACTGAGGGAGGCCTGTCCACATTCACTGCTCCTTAGGACCCTTGACACATGATTTTCCTCATGGTGTCTAAGTCCTGCAAGCACAGATCACCTATACCACTGAGCAGTGTGTACCTTTGGCCAAGACATTCCCCCTACTGACACCTCTTCATGTATAGTTAATTACACTGAAGCAACAGAAAAATTAATGACGTTGTGACCCCTTTATAGTTTTACCGGGTCCTGCATATTTCTTCCTTCCACTCTGTAGAAAAGAGGTGGCTCATTGAGTTCAGCCTCC
>NC_048227.1:103645156-103742808 GCF_002007445.2 Ailuropoda melanoleuca | reverse complement strand
TTGAAAGATATTGAGGAAGACATAAAAAGATGGAAAAATATTCCATGCTCATGGATTGGAAGAATTAACATAGTTAAAATGTCCATACTACCCAGAGCAATCTACACTTTCAATGCTTTTTCCAAGTCTTAATTGGGAAACTTGAATGATAGCACTCTTCTTTACATATAACATTTCCTGGTTATAGTGCCCTATCTTATTCACACAGGAAAAACAGAAATCTTTTTGTATGCTTGTGGGCTTTTAGGCACAAATATTTAATTCTGATACATTATTTGTCATTGCCAAGATGAATGCCCAGGGTAGCTCGCCTGTGCTTAGTCATTTTGAGGTAGATGGCAGAGACTGTGCCAAGTGTTCCAGAGGAGTGGCTTTGTTATAAAACTTGGAAAAGTTTGACACGAAGTTCCAATTACAATATTACTATTTTTCTTGGCCTTGGATAAAGTGATGGCAGATGTGATCTGAATTAGCTAAAATTAAGTAACATGGTTTTGAGAAAATATTTCCTTAAACCAGAGTGTAATTTTGGATGAGAAACATCCTGTGCATTTTCCTTTTCCTCTCAATTCCTGAGTAATGTCACAGTTACTTCTATGAATGAGTTTCTTAATGTGGCATGTATCAAAGTCAAGCATGAACATGCCTTAGATGGCGTGCTAGTTTCAAGAAGCATAATCAGTAGTTCTAAGCTGTGGAATACGTTTGAACAGATTGTGCACCTGTACTGAAATCATGAGATTTACAACTGTGAGAAACAAGAGAATATTGAATATCAGAAGCCAAGAACCCTTGATCTGTTGGCTGATACCATCTTTTCTTTTTCTTTTTAATGGAGCCAATTCGAGGTGTTAACATAAAAAACCAACAGGAGTCTGATATAGATTCGAATTATTATAATCAGAGACAGCCTTGTGGATAAAAAACATATATCTTAAAGCAAACTCTTGTTTTCCTTATCATACACATCCTGGACTTTTCACTTTTGTTAAAAATTGGTAATTCATGGAAGAGTTATCAGTAAATAGGGAAGTAGGGCCTGTTCCGAAGGAATGTTGAGCTAAGAACCACAACTAACTGACAAGATGCCCTGACCAGGTCTATCTATTTCACTTGCACTAATTTTGTTTCATCAGTATGATGAGAACACCTTGGCAGCTATGATACGGCAAACCCACCTGGGCAGTCGAAACCCTGTAGGGCGTCCTGAAGTGGAACTTTTGTGTGCTGGGAATGTACACAGGCAGAGGAGTGGTTTTGAGCTAGTGGGACTAGGTTTGCTTTTGGAAAGTGTAATAGGTTCATGTCCAAGCCAGAGGAAGAGCTAAGTTATGCTGACATCTTGAACCAAAGAACTGCACGTGGGTCTAGCATGCGAAGGGACATTGATGTTTTCAGCATAGCTGTGTTCATAGGAAACAATTACTGTGGTTGTCATTGGGGTTTTAGAATGCCAATTAACTGGATCCTTTCCTCCTTTTGCTTTTGAACCAATAGGGAAATAGGTGTTGAATCAACAGACAGCCCTACGTGCCGTGTTACTGACGAAGCTAGTGTGGGGAATGCAGTGGGAATGCTGCCCACTCTTTCCCACTAGGCGAGATTACAGACCTCGTCACAGAAACAGCATGTGGGTGATTGCATGGATGAGTGCGGCATCGAGAGGAAGGTGGCAGTCCAGATCTCTGAACAAAGCTGGGAATGTGGGGCAATAACAATGTTCCCCTGAAAGTACTGTTTCAAAAAATAAGATTTAGAATGATTTATAACCAAGATTTAATTTGCTCTCTGACAGCAGTCTTTCACATTTCACTTAAAGAAAGAAATGCACACAGGACGGAAAGATTTAGTCATGTTCGTTTTATTAAGTCAAAACATTAAGCTAAAGGGGGGGGTGATAAAATAATAATGGGGAGGGTGATTCTTACAGAGAAGTGTCAGAAGACATTTTTGGTGTGAACTTCAGCCAGTTTGAATTAATCGTGAAAAAGTTCAGAGAACTACAAATTTTGTTGTTTTAATTTAGAATTAAGACTTTTTCTCTCCTCTCTCATTAGGCCATAAATAAAAAGGCTGGAAATTTTTTGGGGTGACTGGACCTTGATGACAGAGTCAGGGATGAAAGGGAGACAGAAGCAAAGGGGTTGCTAGGAGTTACCTTGAAGTGAGAAGGCTCAGAGGAAAATGTATAGACTGGAACAAACCGTCCATATATATTAAACTGGACCGTGCTTAAAAAATGTCTTTGCCAGCGTATGTATCCAAGGACAAATGTGACTTTTCTTTTGGCCAAGAATCAATTCTGGTTCCTTGGTGTTGGGGGTATGTGCTTACTGCTGTCGTTGCGAGGAAGGCCTTGCTCTCCGTAGCTCTTCAAACCCCAGGTCATTGTAGGGCAAGAACGGAAACCCCTGCCCACATGCTGATGCTCTGGGGGGAAGTGCCTGGTCCTGGGATCAGCGTGCCTCATAAATACACCGTGGTGCCGATGTGGTTAAGATACGACTAGAAGCCTGCGCATCACCCACGTGTCTAATGCCTGACTGAGGGAGGCCTGTCCACATTCACTGCTCCTTAGGACCCTTGACACATGATTTTCCTCATGGTGTCTAAGTCCTGCAAGCACAGATCACCTATACCACTGAGCAGTGTGTACCTTTGGCCAAGACATTCCCCCTACTGACACCTCTTCATGGACAGTTAATTACACTGAAGCAACAGAAAAATTAATGACGTTGTGACCCCTTTATAGTTTTACCGGGTCCTGCATATTTCTTCCTTCCACTCTGTAGAAAAGAGGTGGCTGATTGAGTTCAGCCTCCGTGGTGGATTTACAGTAGTACACGCCAAAATATGCTGTGTTATTCATAGAGTTTTATTTTGAGAACTAAATAATGTTGATATGATGATGACGGTATCTGGGCATTCACTAGAAATCTAATAAACTTATCTCATGTAATAAGCATAGTCCAGTTCCAGTCATAATTATCAAGATATAAAGCCAGCTGAGATAACTACAAAGCTTTACATGATAATAAATGTTGTTATTCAAATAGATTTACATGTCTTGAATTGAAATGAGAAGGACCATCTCAACAGTTAGACACATATTATGCTGTCTGAAACTGCCTCTAATCTGAGCTGCGGCAAATTTCCCTCCGTGCAATAGCAAGATTATTCTTAGTAAAGAGAGCTTGAACAGATGAAGATAATCATATGGTTCTTCTAAATTAAATCTGTTAAGAGTGCATAAAAGCGAATCACTGTATCTGTAAGTCTTTATTGGTCTCCATTGTTTAAATTCTATGAAATAGGACAAAAAAATCACGGCTGTTTGAATCCTGCTATCATTGTGATGTGCCTACAGCAAAGCTGTCAACACTTAGTAATATAATTGAAGGCATCTCGCAGTTTAGGAAGAGTTTGGTAACTGGAAATTGTGAAGAAATAAGCACATTGTTTGACGTTGAATGCATTTAGCGTGATGGCACCCTGCACGAAGGGACTCTCCATAAATAATGACAGTGATTGACTGTGTCAAAACTCAACAGAGCTGTAATGCAGTGGTCCCAGAGTTGTTTCCCTTATAAAAATGCAGTTTCTTTAAAGAGATGTGATGTTTTTTCTTGTAATAATTTTCTCGGAGGGGAAAAGTATGTTATTGAGTATTCGATTATGAAATGCTTGCTTTTTATGATATGAAATCATTTTAGTAGTGGGAGGAAATTTGTCGGGTGCCACCTCATGCCAAATTATGTTGTATGAGCTATAGAGAAACCCCAGTTCTTGGGGAAGATTTCCAAGGCCAGCTGAGGCGTTCTGTTGAAACAGCTGTTGAGCTAACTTGGCAGCATCAGATAATCAATACCAGCGTAGACACTTGCTCTGGTTAATTGCTGATGCGAGCAGCAGCTGCATCATATGGACCAAGAATCTCTTCTACTTGGAAGTGGCATTGTGTTTGGGGTTGTATAAAGTGGGGTAGACATATGAGTCCACCACTTTCTACAATTAGACAGTCTAAGAATAAACAAAGCTTTGTTCTGTGTGGCCTGTTACATTTTATAAAGGGTTTTCACATCAATCAGCTCATTCATTATCTTTTTTGACCCTGAGACTTTATTACCCCCAATTTGCAGATAAGAAAGTGAGGCATAAAGATGTTAAATTGATTAGCCTAAACTCTAGTGAAATTATGTCTAGAACTTAGGTCTTCTGAGTCTTTGTCTATTGGGGTGCTCTTTCCATGATCATATTTTCTCATACTATGGCTGTTCAGCAGCACCTTCTAATATATTTATTGAATATTAACTATGTATATAGTATTATATGAGTACTTTATCTCATTTAACCATAAACCCTCTGATGTAGCATTAACAATTGTTTTCTCCACATTACAGGCAAGAAACTGACGTTCTGATTGAGTAACTTCTCCATTGTTATATAGCTGGTAATGGGAATGGGATTTGAAATCCAGGAAGCCTGATTCAAAAGTACTAAGACGTCGTGTATTATCTGGACATCCCCATCTCTTTGGATCACTACCTTGAATACTGTTACATTTTATCATATATTTTAATTGAATGATATTATTAAGTTGTTGGTAGTAGTGTTAGATTAAGATATTTAGGATATTGCACAGAAGTAATGAACTATTTATGAATTAATTATCAATAGCATCTTCTTGAAAATATATATTCCAGAAACCAGTCTAGGAGTTGGTGGTGGCTGCTTCTGTTTTCCAGGCTCAGAATCCTTCTTTCTGTCAGGGAACATTTCCCCTTCCTGTCTGATTCCTATTTGTCTTTCAAGTCTCATCTTAAATGATAGTCCTTCCAAAGATGTAGGTCACAGGTCCCTCAAAGAATCCATGTGTTAATTATTTGTTCAATTACTTTCGTCCTCTTACCTGGAAAAGTCTTGTTCAGTGTTTTATCTCCAATCTAGCAAAATACTTGTCACATGTTAGATGTGTAATTTGTCAAATGAATTAATGACCACAATGACTTAAAATTAGCATCAAATAAATGTAATTTAAGAAATAGATGAGTGCATGTGGTGATAGTTCAAATTCTAAAAAATCCTGAAGAACGTCTTTAGTGATCAGAGAAATGATATTAAATAATTGGAAGCCATTGATAAGCTTATGCATGGGTTCAGATACTGTGCCCAGATGGAAAACAAGAGATCCAAATGGACTATCAGAGAACACTTGGAATTAGTGCTATTGTGTTATTTTTGTTTCCATAAACCATATCCAATATGGCACATTACTGTTTCATAGTATTTAAAATATTTAAAGACTTATAGTAGAGAATGTATCAGCCAGGCATTTTGAATAAAAATGAAAGGAAATCTAAATGGGCTGTATTGTCCAAAAGCAGAGCAAAAAGCTGGGGGTGGAGTGGAACCAGCATCAAACAGCTTCCTACAGGTGCTGATGAGGAGCTCAGGTGTAGAATCTCGTTCAGTGACTTGCCAAACCTAAATTTGACAAAGGGTGCCAAGCTAGCTCTCTCCTTCAAACGCCAGCCTCTTCCAGTGAATCCGAGCTCTGTGACTGCTTGACCTAAAGAATGTGGTGGAATTGACATTGTGCCATGTTCAGGCTAGGTCTGAAGAAACTGGAAGCTTCTCTCCCTTCTCTCTTAGGAGTGTCACTCTCGGGAAGCACCAACTGTGCTGTAAGGAGGCACAAGCAGCCCCTGGAAAGGCCCTGGTTGAGAGGAACCACAGATGGGAGCCCTTTGCACCAATGTGGCNATTTAGGATATTGCACAGAAGTAATGAACTATTTATGAATTAATTATCAATAGCATCTTCTTGAAAATATATATTCCAGAAACCAGTCTAGGAGTTGGTGGTGGCTGCTTCTGTTTTCCAGGCTCAGAATCCTTCTTTCTGTCAGGGAACATTTCCCCTTCCTGTCTGATTCCTATTTGTCTTTCAAGTCTCATCTTAAATGATAGTCCTTCCAAAGATGTAGGTCACAGGTCCCTCAAAGAATCCATGTGTTAATTATTTGTTCAATTACTTTCGTCCTCTTACCTGGAAAAGTCTTGTTCAGTGTTTTATCTCCAATCTAGCAAAATACCTGTCACATGTTAGATGTGTAATTTGTCAAATGAATTAATGACCACAATGACTTAAAATTAGCATCAAATAAATGTAATTTAAGAAATAGATGAGTGCATGTGGTGATAGTTCAAATTCTAAAAAATCCTGAAGAACGTCTTTAGTGATCAGAGAAATGATATTAAATAATTGGAAGCCATTGATAAGTTTATGCATGGGTTCAGATACTGTGCCCAGATGGAAAACAAGAGATCCAAATGGACTATCAGAGAACACTTGGAATTAGTGCTATTGTGTTATTTTTGTCTCCATAAACCATATCCAATATGGCATATTACTGTTTCATAGTATTTAAAATATTTAAAGACTTATAGTAGAGAATGTATTTTGAATAAAATANAAATCACTCCCCCCTTCTGCTTCCCTCTACCCCATATAAAATAGTTTCAAAAAAGAGTTCATTATTATTAATGTGGTATCCAAATAAGGAAAATAAAAATATTTATAAGGACTAGACAAGGGGTCTTCTTGAGGTCTTTTATTTTCTTTAAGTTTTAATTCACCTCCTACTAAGTCTCTTTTTGCTTTAAAAACACTTGTAGAAACAATGGGGCTAATATGTGAACAGTGAGTCCCTTGTAGTCNGGTGCTGATGAGGAGCTCAGGTGTAGAATCTCGTTCAGTGACTTGCCAAACCTAAATTTGACAAAGGGTGCCAAGCTAGCTCTCTCCTTCAAACGCCAGCCTCTTCCAGTGAATCCGAGCTCTGTGACTGCTTGACCTAAAGAATGTGGTGGAAATGACATTGTGCCATGTTCAGGCTAGGTCTGAAGAAACTGGAAGCTTCTCTCTCTTCTCTCTTAGGAGTGTCACTCTCGGGAAGCACCAACTGTGCTGTAAGGAGGCACAAGCAGCCCCTGGAAAGGCCCTGGTTGAGAGGAACCACAGATGGGAGCCCATTGCACCAATGTGGCGGCCATGCCAAGGAGCCATTTCGAGAGTGAGCCCTTCATCCCCTAGTTGAGCTGTTCAGGCTGACTATACAAGGAATAGAATAAAGCTGACCCACGAAGGCTTCCCCACCCTTACAACCAAGCTTTTATTAAAATTTGGCTATGTTTTCCAATAAGAGCAAGGACTTTAGACATTCCATTTTATAAAATAAGGGGAGATCCATGTTTTTATGGTTAACAAATCATGTAAAAAATGGATACCCTTTCATGAAAATGCAATACTCTTTAAGATATGCCCACGTAGCTAAATATAAGAGCCAAGGGAGTACTAACATGTAGGGTCAGAGCTTTCTTAGGAACAGTTGTGTGATTACCCCAACATATGAACAAATAATCAGCTTGGGTCTCAGAGTTGCCTAGGCTGTAGAATTAACAGATTTTCATTGGGAATCCAGGTTGCTTTATATACGGGAAAGTGTTTTGTAAACCACCCAGTTTTTTACTAATACAAGAAGATGGCTTTGCCACTACTTTTATAATCCATTATTTCCCTGCTGATTGGCTGGAATTCACTAAATCACTCCCCCCTTCTGCTTCCCTCTACCCCATATAAAATAGTTTCAAAAAAGAGTTCATTATTATTAATGTGGTATCCAAATAAGGAAAATAAAAATATTTATAAGGACTAGACAAGGGGTCTTCTTGAGGTCTTTTATTTTCTTTAAGTTTTAATTCACCTCCTACTAAGTCTCTTTTTGCTTTAAAAACACTTGTAGAAACAATGGGGCTAATATGTGAACAGTGAGTCCCTTGTAGTCTGTGGTGGTCTGTTTTTCTATAGAAGCAGCTTGCAATTGGGACTTGCAGTTAGGTGTTCAGAGGCAAACGTGTGTGAGATGTTTATGCTCTAAGAAATCCTTGGAAATAAATTCAAGTTGGAAAAGNCGGCCATGCCAAGGAGCCATTTCGAGAGTGAGCCCTTCATCCCCTAGTTGAGCTGTTCAGGCTGACTATACAAGGAATAGAATAAAGCTGACCCACGAAGGCTTCCCCACCCTTACAACCAAGCTTTTATTAAAATTTGGCTATGTTTTCCAATAAGAGCAAGGACTTTAGACATTCCATTTTATAAAATAAGGGGAGATCCATGTTTTTATGGTTAACAAATCATGTAAAAAATGGATACCCTTTCATGAAAATGCAATACTCTTTAAGATATGCCCACGTAGCTAAATATAAGAGCCAAGGGAGTACTAACATGTAGGGTCAGAGCTTTCTTAGGAACAGTTGTGTGATTACCCCAACATATGAACAAATAATCAGCTTGGGTCTCAGAGTTGCCTAGGCTGTAGAATTAACAGATTTTCATTGGGAATCCAGGTTGCTTTATATACGGGAAAGTGTTTTGTAAACCACCCAGTTTTTTACTAATACAAGAAGATGGCTTTGCCACTACTTTTATAATCCATTATTTCCCTGCTGATTGGCTGGAATTCACTAAATCACTCCCCCCTTCTGCTTCCCTCTACCCCATATAAAATAGTTTCAAAAAAGAGTTCATTATTATTAATGTGGTATCCAAATAAGGAAAATAAAAATATTTATAAGGACTGGACAAGGGGTCTTCTTGAGGTCTTTTATTTTCTTTAAGTTTTAATTCACCTCCTACTAAGTCTCTTTTTGCTTTAAAAACACTTGTAGAAACAATGGGGCTAATATGTGAACAGTGAGTCCCTTGTAGTCTGTGGTGGTCTGTTTTTCTATAGAAGCAGCTTGCAATTGGGACTTGCAGTTAGGTGTTCAGAGGCAAACGTGTGTGAGATGTTTATGCTCTAAGAAATCCTTGGAAATAAATTCAAGTTGGAAAAGAGTGTATACATTAAGTAAAGCACAAGTATATTTGCTTGTTTTTATGTACTAATCTCTTCAAATTTAACTTGCCAGAATAAATAGAAAGTCACTTTCTGGTCTCATGCAAGTATTTATTCTGTGATATCTCCTAGGCTGTGATATTACATTCTCTACTTAAAAGTTTAAAAGAATGACTCCAGGGAAGTGTTTGAATATTCACATATTTCAACTGGAAAGTCTGTTTATGTTTAAAAAAAAAATAGCCTGAGAACTTGGCAAACAGAGTCACATACTGAATTTTCATTTCCAAACTCTAATGTCATGACAGGTCTTTCTTCTCTGCATAATAAATGTGGGGTGGACAGACACGAAGGTGACCCCTAGTGATCTACCTCCTGGTGTCCATGCTCTTATGAAATCCCTAACTCTTGAATGTGGGTGGTTCTGGTGATTTCCATTCAACCCAGAGAAAATGGCAAAGGTGACAATATGTCTGCCACTCCCTTGATCGTGGTGTACAAGAGTCCCCTTAACCACATAATAGAAGCCTGCATCAGCAGAGACTGGACCCGATGTCAGCCCACTGGCCTGATGAAGTAGACAGCCAGGTTGAGAAAGCACACATGGGGAAGCACTGTGGGAGGCTTCTAGTCAGCAGACAGCACAAGCTGACACCCTTACAGTTACAGCCGCAAGGAAATTAATTCTGAAAACACCCCGAGAGAGCTTGGAAATTGATGCTTCTCCAGTCAAGCTTCCAGATGAGAACTCAGCCCTGCCAGCACCTTGATGGCAGCCTTGTGGGAGCCTGAACAGAGAACCCGGCTGAGCCAGGCACGAGCTCCTGGCCCACAGAAATTATGAGATCATAGACGTGGGTTGTTTTAAGCCACTGCATGTGTGGTAATTTGTTACACAGTGATAGAAAACTAATACAAGGTACAATCTCTCATATTATTTCTGAGATAAATGAAACAATATATGTGGAAAAACCTGTTAACAATAAAGACTTTAAAAGGAAAAAAAAATTCTTAAATAGCTGCCAAAGAGACAGAATATAAGCAAAATTTCCTCAGGACTGGGGGGAAAAGTCTACACACTTTTTCATAGCAGAATGTTTACTTGGTGTTTGCTTTTAATAAGTATTACATTTAGTTACTAATTTCCCATCTATCAACATAGTAGAAGTAAATGTTAAACATACTGCTCATTAAACGTGAGGCTTCTGGGGGTGCATCTAGGAAGAAGGAGGAGGAGGGGGAAGAGGAGGGATCCTGATATTCAGCTGTTCAAGCATCATTTCATACAGACTCTCCCTCTCTCTCATTGATTTCTCTTGGCAACGCCTCAGTTATTTTTTTTTCTTTCCTTTTCACTTTATTATGAAATAATTTGTGTAGAATAAGCTGCCTCCATTTAAAGGGTACAGTTTGAGGAGTTCTGACAAGTGTATAAATCTGTAAAACCCGCACCGCAATTAAGATAGAGAGCATCTCTGTGAACCTGTACGNCTTTTTCATAGCAGAATGTTTACTTGGTGTTTGCTTTTAATAAGTATTACATTTAGTTACTAATTTCCCATCTATCAACATAGTAGAAGTAAATGTTAAACATACTGCTCATTAAACGTGAGGCTTCTGGGGGTGCATCTAGGAAGAAGGAGGAGGAGGGGGAAGAGGAGGGATCCTGATATTCAGCTGTTCAAGCATCATTTCATACAGACTCTCCCTCTCTCTCATTGATTTCCCTTGGCAACGCCTCAGTTATTTTTTTTCTTTCCTTTTCACTTTATTATGAAATAATTTGTGTAAAATAAGCTGCCTCCATTTAAAGGGTACAGTTTGAGGAGTTCTGACAAGTGTATAAATCTGTAAAACCTGCACCGCAATTAAGATAGAGAGCATCTCTGTGAACCTGTACGTTAGTTTGCTCGGGCTGCTGTAACTAAGTACCACCGACTGGGGGTTGAAAGAGCAGAAATGTATTTACTCATGATTCTGGAGGCCAGAGTTCCAAGATGAAGGTGTTGATGAGGTTGGTTTCTTCTGAGGCATCTCTCGTTGGTTTCTGGATGGGTAATCTTCTCCCTGTGTCTTCACATGGCCTTTTTGTCCATAAATGTCCATGTCCTAATCTCCTCTTCTTATAAGGACACCAGTCACATGGGACCAGGGTCCACCATAATGACCTCATCTTGACTTACTACCTCTTTAAAAACCGTATTTCCAAATACAGTTTCATTCTGTAGGGCAGTTAGGACTTTGACATATGAATTTTGAGGGAACACAATTCAGCCCATAAAACCCCTCCCAAAGATTCCTCATGCCCTTTTGTGGCCCATTCCGTGCCCCCCCAACCCCAAATCAACCACTGATTTGTTTGCGGGAACAAACAAATAAGTGGGAACATGAAGTATAATCTATTGCAGGGNGAACACAATTCAGCCCATAAAACCCCTCCCAAAGATTCCTCATGCCCTTTTGTGGCCCATTCCGTGCCCCCCAACCCCAAATCAACCACTGATTTGTTTGCGGGAACAAACAAATAAGTGGGAACATGAAGTATATTCTATTGCAGGTTTTGCTTCCTTCACTCACATAATTTTGAGAATCATCCATGTTACATTTATAAGTTATATGATACTATTTATTGCAGAATAGTACTCCATTGGATAGAGATACCACATTTTCTTTACCCATCATATTTTGATAGATATTTGGGTGGTGCCTAGTTGGTGGCTACTATGAATAAAACTATTATGAGCACATGTATACAATTCTTTGTGTAGACTTGTGTTTTCATTTATCTTGGATAAATGTCTAAAAATGAAATTGTCAAATCACTGATGGTTATATGTCTCACTTCCTAAATAATGCCTAAAGATTTTCAAAGGGGCTGTGCTATTTTATATTTGCATAAGGAGGGTATGTGTATTCCAGATGTTTTACATATCACCAGTATTTGGTATTGGCATTTTTTTTAGTATTATCTATTTGAATGGCTTACTCAGTTTCTTTGTAACACTGGCTTCTGTCGCTACTCCATAAAATCTACAGGATAAAGGATCCTTCTCTCTTTCCCGTAACTATATTATCAGGTTTTAAGAAATGTTCAATAAGTATTTGTTGAGTGGATGAATATATTTGTTCAGAGGAGTTTTTCTTTGTTATTTTCCCTGCTCTCTATTTAATGACTGCACTGTTGAGCCTCAGGTATCATCACAGCACTGTGCTTAGCTTTATGAGAAGCATAGGATCTTTAAATCCAATGAGGGAAGATGCCAGAACAATGTATACTGTATGGATGGAAATAGATGATTTAGAGTTACAAGCCGCATGCTCTGGAAAGTGACATAATCCCTGGGGAATGGCTGGGTAACAGGGAAATTGAGAAAAAAGTAAGAAATGAAAAACACAGTGGGCTGAGTCAGGTGCCTTGGAACTGACCAATTATTGCTTATCTGTCTACTAAATTAAAAATAATCCTACTCAGGGATTCTACTTTGAGAAATAAGAAATACTACTTGCAACAGTTGCCGTCTTACCGTGGCCAGGCGTTGGAAAAACATTAAAGTTGTTGTTTCAGTTTGTGTTTGTGAAAGCCCAGTGAAGAAGGTATTTAAACCCTCACTTTTCAGAAAAGGTGGAGAAAGCTGGAATGAAACTTATCAGGAGCCTAGAGCTAATAATTGGTGGAACTGGGATTCAACAGTTCTGTGAACTTTGAAGCTCCTTCTCTGGAACACCGTTTTGCAGACACAAAGGGAAAGAAAGGAAGGAGGCGCTGAGTGTAGCAGTTTCAAAGACAGTTTTGCTGTCATGATATACTAAAAGTATGATTTTCAAAATTATTTTAACCCCTTCAATTTAATTATATGACTTAAATGTTTGTGCATTCAAGAGGATATACTAAATACAACACATTTGATAACTTCAAATAATTGGTGAAAGCATAGTTTAAGTACTATTAAAATAGCCCTTTTATTTTATTTTTTTAAAGATTTTATTTATTTGAGAGAGAGAAAGCACACAAGTGGGGGTGGGAGGGGCAGAGGGAGAGAGAGAAGTAGGGAGCCCTTTGTGGGACTCCATCCCAGGACTCTGGGATCATGACCTGAGCCAAAGGCAGACACTTAACCGAGTCAACAGGTGTCCCTACAATAACCCTTTTTAAAAACTGCAAATGCCAAGATTTTGTAGTAGGATTTTGGAAAACAGGATTTGCAATTTTTTTAGACAGCAATATATATGCCCATCTGTGAAAAGCAGGTTATAGAATTTATTTAGATAATTCAGGGGGAAAATAAACCTCTTTTGCTATAACTGTTTTTCTGGATCTTGTCAGAGTGATATTTGGATAAGAATTAGCCAATTAAGTACCTCCATTTTCCACTTGATTGGACATGCAAGACATAGCAAAAATGACTTGTAGATCAGTACTACAATTTTTAAAAGTAAATTTTAAGACTCCTCNCTTGTCAGAGTGATATTTGGATAAGAATTAGCCAATTAAGTACCTCCATTTTCCACTTGATTGGACATGCAAAACATAGCAAAAATGACTTGTAGATCAGTACTACAATTTTTAAAAGTAAATTTTAAGACTCCTTTTACAAATTTAGTCACTGCTTTTCATGCCATCAAGTCATTTTTCTGAATTTCTGATTTACATGTACCATATAGATGTGCTTAAATAATATTCTTCTTTATGTTTTTCTTTCGGTGGTGATATTATCAGGAGAAATCCCCAAATGTCATCTCTAGTTGCAGTTTTCCACTCTTACTAATTCCAGCAGCTTGAATCACTGCATTCTAACACCTCGGATTCTGCAGGCCAGTGGCTCTAAGGTTTTAATTGAAGTGATTTCTCACTTGAGACCCAGGATACACCTACTTCTACAAACTGGTGACATTATACGGTGGCCAAAATGCTTCCATAATGTGTGTTTTTTAAGAGTGTTTTTCAATATGAACTTGGAAGATTTTATTTACCATAGATCCAGGGTTGGCACACTTTCTCCGTAAAGGACCAGGTAGTAAGTATTTTAGGTTTCACGAGCCATGTCCTCCGTGTTCTGTTCTTGCAATGCAAAAGCAACATAGACAACGTGTGAGTGAGCAACCACGGCTGTGCTCCACTCCAGTCCATTTGTGGACACGGAAACCTGAATGTCACTTACTCTTCATATGCCATGAAGACTCTTCTCTTTTAACCATTTGCAAATTTAAAACCATTGTTTTTGCTGTTTAGAAACAAACCCTAGACCGGATTTGGTGAGCAGGCCATCCTTTGCTCACCCCTGCTGGATAAGCTCAAATAATTTATGTATTCTCTTGGTTGTATAACCAATATGGGGCAAATAAAGGAGAAAGGTTTTTACTTTTTTTTTTTTTAAAGATTTTATTTATTTATTTGACACAGAGAGAGTACAAACGGGGAGCGACAGAAGAAGAGAGAGAAGCGATGTGGGACTCCATCCCAGGACCCTGAGATCATGACCTGAGCTGAAAACAGATACTTAACTGACTGAGCTGCCTAGGTGCCCCAAGGAGATAGGTTTTTAAAAATCAGCCAAATGATTCTTTATTAAGACATGTATTTCACACTGTTCTGCCATGTTTTTGTTTGTTTGTTTGTTTGTTTTTAGCTGTCTTTCTACAATTCTTTGCCTTTGATAGATTAAATACATTTCTGGGGGGATTCTCGCCTTGACAAGGCTGTTGTGTGATATGCAGTCCTTTTTTAATCTTGTCATCTGGAGACCTTGGTACCCATATATATAGGCTATTAATTATAAATGCTTTCACAATGCATCTGTTAAAATATAGTATGCAACAATGAACCAATTAACATTTTATATTTTCTATGACTAGAAAGGAACGACGTTAAATCTGCTTCGTAATGGCATAAACTCACTGGAACATTTGTTTCTGTTTTTAGGATGGATATCGCACTAACTTTCAATATCCATGCTGTGAGCAGTATGTATAAACTAGCACATTTACTTCATTATGTCGAACTCCTATAGTCATTGGGATTCTATGTGGTTTTATTACTTATGTTATCTGCTTATGGTTTGAGATCAAGAGGCAAATTGTGACTGAATTTTCTATAATTTCCTTGTACAAAACAGGGATTTATCAGATTAAGTAGTATCTTATGTGACAATTATAGGAGTTGTCACATAAACATTTTCATTGCTTTTTGGACTCTAAAAAATTAAGGCATGAAAAATAAATACCTGTAATATGCACAGACAGTTTCAATTCATCTTAGACTTTGAGGCAGGGAGTTTTACTCTGAGCCGTGACATGCAAATGGGACCTAAGCCGTGCACCTGACGATTACTGCTCCTTCTCCATCCAGGCTGTGCCAATGTTCGGTTTCTCTCTCACCGTTGCACGTACCCTAAGTAGGTCAGTGCTTCCTGAACCAGCCTCGGAAGGAATGTTCCATGTTGACAGAGCAAGGAAGCAATATCTTCGTGTTTAGTTAATGGTTATCCATGACAAAATGGATTTCCTTTGCAACCAGGGACTTTTCCAAGCCTCACGTGTCCTACTGTTCATTGTCAGCATCCACCAGCCATAGTGCATGAGCCAGTACTTGCGCTGCTGTCTTGCCTGAGACCAGACTGCTCAGTTCTAAGGACAGGAGGCTAGTGTCCCGGATAGAAGAGGCCCAAGAAGCCGCTCCTGTTAGAAGTGGTCAGAGAGTTTGGAGAGTTAAAAGGGCCATGAGCCCCTCACAATTATTTCCTGATACCCGGCCTCACTTCAAAAGGATTTGACAAGTTTGCAAGAATACATTGGGGCTAAAAACAAGAAAAACTACATAAAATGAGGAAAGAGGCCAAAAGAAAATAAACTGAGGAAAATGATAGGAAAGCAAGGGTCATATTAGTAAACCGAGTATTTGTTATAAATGATGGGTAGTTTCCAGAGCTGGGCCACAAATTTGACTCTAAAATTTTCCTAGTTGTCTAAAAATGAAAGAAACTTGATTCCTAATTACCATGGAGTATCCTCCAGAAACAGATTAACAAACTGACAAACATAACCCCCAAGATAGGTCCTCGGCCAAGGATTGAAATAGGATATGGGAGACTGCATTCTAGCCACGCTTGTCCCTGAGTTTCTCATGTGAAGTTGGAAAAGCAAGGCTGATACGTGTGATCGGGTTCTCGATGTCCATTCTTTATCGTTTACTTCAATGCCTGTGTCATTTTCATTGAATGGATATATGACTATGTTTAAAAATCAAACATACAGACGGCTTTATAATAAAAAAGTAACCTCTTATAGGGCAGGATATCAATCCCCTTTTTTCCTTCTCTCAGCTCCACCCTTGCATTCTGATTGTTAACATTCATGCCTTTACTTTTCCGTTGTCCAAGCGGCATGACATGTCTATTTGGTTACACAGTCCTCTGTGTATATTCATTAGCAGGATTGTAAGGTTAAAATCAAGTGGATGTTTACATGGCTATGGCTACAGTGGATGTAAATGCGTGCACTACCCTTAGAGGCACAAAGGAAATGAAATTTCTTATTCCCCATAATGGGTGTGATCTTAATCATGAACCCTGACCCTTCCGTGTAGCTGTGGGAACATGCCCTTGATGATCAATCAGTGTCATTGTGTCGTGGGTCCCCAAGAGGGCTTCTCCCATCCAGGTTCGGTGACTCACTGGAAAGGCTTTTAGGACTCCGTGGACAGTCCCACACACAGTAAGGTTCATCCCACCAACAGAGGGACAAGGCATGTGGAGCGAAGTCTGGAGGAGACCACAGGCACGTTTCCAGGGGTCTTCTCCCAGCAGAGCCGCACGGGACACACTTGTTCACTCGGCCCCTGGGCTTCACTGGGGGCCGGTCACTTAGCACCCCTGCCTACGCAGACCACAACTGCAGACTCCCAGGCGGTAAGAAGGGGTTCGGCACAAACCAGGTTGTCCCTATAGACATTTATGGTGCTGCCAACCGTCTGTGTCAATAAGTGAATGTGAGCACTCCCCAAATCCAACTACCCACTCCGGAGCGGCCCCCTAAGGACAGCAGTCTCGGGCTGCTAACGCTTTCCGCACCGCTTACGTTCTGGTTGAAGCAGTGGCTTTTGGTTTAACGATCTGTGAATTCAGAAGGTAGCGTCTTTTGCGATAGATGCTCAATCTCCCAGACTCCCTCTGCTTTCCCCTGTTTTTCTCTAAACCCGTGTGTGTGCGTGTGAGTGTGTGTGTCTGTGTGTCTGTGTCCGGTGCACCTGTGTGTGGTAAGTGTGTGGTGTGAGTGCCTGTGTGTGAGAGTGTGCGGTGTGATGTGTGTGCATGTGTGTGTCTGGTGCACGTGTGTGTGCGTGTGCTGGCGTGGAGGGAGGGCAAAGTGAGTGCTCGAGAGACATGGGAATGGCTGACATCCTTGCGCGCCTTCGGAGTTTTCGCTGATTGTGCAGGAGCGCGGCCGGGAGGCTGTGTGGTCCGGCTCAGAGAGCAGCATGGTCCCAGTGCTGACCGGTGGTGACCACTTCCACTGCTTGCACACCTCTGGCGTGGTCCCAGTGTCTTTGGTAGTAAAATCACCACAGCCACCAGCTCTTGGCTCTAACCTTCCTCCGCCCGGCTGGGCACCGGCCCCGGAACTCGGCAGCTGGAAACTCTGCGTCACCGCAGCTGGTGACACTTCCTCCTGCCCTCCTCCTCGGCTGCAGTGTTGTGGATTCCCAGAAATGCATGGAAATGCCTCCTCAGCCAGTCCTCTGTCTTCTGTTCTCCTTGCTGTCATGGGTTTGCACGGTGCTCGTTTTTAACTGTCGTTTTCCTGGTGCCTCCGGAGAGGCAGGAGGAGCCGGAGTCGGCTCGGCCTGCCGCTGTGACAGGTCAGGTGTGCCTCCGCAGGGTCCACGACGGCCCTCCAAGGTTCCTTTTGAGTTTGGCTGCATAGGTGTTTTCATTTAAAAGTCATCAGTTGAGGGGCACCTGGCTGGCTCAGTCTGTTCCGCGTGTGCCTTCTGCTCAGGTCTTGATCTCAGGGTCCTGGGACCGAGTCCCGCCACATCCAGCTCCCTGCTCTGCCGGGAGTCGGCTTCTCTCTCTCCCCTCACCCTGCTCATGCTCTCTCCCTCTCGTTCAATGAAATAAATAAATCTTTAAAATAAATAAATAAAGGGCATCAATTGAAATTGCAGTGAATTTAAGAAAAGTATTTCAGCTTTTAAGCAATTAGATTAACTGCAGCGGGGAGACGACCACATGTGGATGTGAATGTATTCCATATCTGAAGATCATCTTAGCGTGCTTGTGAAAATAATTTAGATCTACTGGATCCACCAAAAGAATCTAGAGAACCTCCGGGTTCTGTAGATTATATTTTGAAAATCACTGGACTACACATTACTTTTATTATCATTTTATAATATCAATATGGTTTAGAAAATGTACGAGGGAGTACATTTGTGTTACATTTCATGTACTAATAAGTACATGTTGTTTTTTTCTCAAAGGGTCCATCTTGCTGGGACGATGTCTTAATCCCAAACCGGATGACCGGTGAATGCCAATCTGCAAACTGCCCTGGGACTGCAGCCGTAAGTACCTGGTTAAATCCATTTTTTCCATTACGGCATCTTCAGTGGTTAGTAGGAAATTAGAATAGAGACAGGAATGCTAACTGATTTTTCTTCCATCTGATAATGTTCAGCAAAAGTGTCATCAGATTCAAAGCATTTTTCTAGTCACCCCAAATTCTACCTTGTTCATTGCCATCCAGTGTCATTTTCCTAGAGGCTTAACCTCTCTGGGTGACTGTGTTGAAACGTGCCAATTTAAACCCCTTACAAAGTGATATTCATGGAATATAAAGAGGAGGAGCCACTTCAGAGCCTAGCAAAAGAAAGTAACAAAGATATAAGTTTAATCTTTGTGCCAGTGCTGTGATAGTTTGTATTTATATTCTGCATTGCTCAAAATCGCTTTATTTTTCTCTTCCTACCGTTCTTTTTGTGACATAGTGTAGATGAGCAGCTCTGCAAATGAATGACCCTCTTCTGTTCTCTGCAACCCTCTTCCCCTTTGCAAACATATGCCATATGTTGATGTTTTATAGAGAGCAGATATTTCTTAAAAGAGATCCTAAGTAGTGAAATTATTTTTTTAAATCATGTTATATTCTGATCATGTTTATAATTTGTATATTGTTTTACTTTTTACCTCAAAAATTCCTGGATCTATCATAATATTGTTGTATGTATCTCCTGAGCCATAAATCCTGTTACGGTGCCAACCCAAATGTCAGCGTTAGTTCACAAACTGTCACAGCCAGCTGGCAGTTCATTTCTTCTCTAAGGAACAAAGTCTGTCAATGGCAACAGGTGGAGTGTTTGAGCTAGAACCATTAGGCGCGCCTTTTCTCCCCAGTCTGCAGCGCAGTTGCAAGGTGCAGAGGGAGCAGTGAGAAGCAGTAACAATCATTTTCCATCAAGCAGAGGCGAGGACCATGAACAGATTTCTATTAATGCAAATCCTGAAGAAAAATAATGACACATATATCGAGGCATCATACAGTCTTGTAAGTTTGCTACTGAGATGAAAGGAAAGTGTATATATTTACGGGGCAGAATTCTTCAGTATGATTACATACACATGTCTGCATACAAGCTCAGTATGTGTATGTTGTAATGCATGATATCTCTTAATTACAGTTACATGTCATAATAATTATATCTCCGTCCATTGATCCATTCACCCATCTACACACGCGTGCATCGTCTGTTATGTGCAACACTGTGGTCTCTGTATCATCTTTACAGTGATGTGAGGTCCTTTGAAAACCTACCTCAATTCTTGACAGTCCGACTACCTCTCCTGGACCTTGATATTAATTGGCAGGATTCAGTCACAGCAGAGTAGACACTTTTGCATCTTTAAGGATTTAGCTTCAAACCAGTCAAAGGGGGAAACTGTTGAGCGGGATTGAGAATCCTTTCTTTTGCTCGTTGTATATTCTCACCTTAGATATCAGTACGTGGAATTCAGTAAATGAAGTTATATTGCAGCTCTCTCTCTGACAGCAGGGTGAGCCGATATACTTCAAAAACCTTCCAGTACACACCATATAAAAATACTGCATTAAATTACAAACATGTATTTTTAAAAGAATGGCTGTGCCAACAACATAATAAGGAAAAGTATATACGTCAATACTAGGAGAAAGCTGGACCCCGGAGGGGACACTGTCAGGTGAAGGTGGCGGCAATGACTGATCACTGGGGGCTGGAGCCTCAGGTGGGCTGGTGTCCACCGGAGGCTGCAGCTAAGCTTCTGGCTTCGTCGAGGTGGCAAATGAAACCACAGAATCCCACATAGAGCTAGTACCCATAAAACGGGATACCCTTGTGGGGTCCGCTGGAAAGGAAGGTGCTGGCTTCCCGGCGAGGCGGTCTGTGCTGGCCCCTGGCTCACTCTGACCTCCTGATCGGTGTTCCTCACCCTTGCGCTCTGCTCTGCTGGCTGCCCAAGTTCTCATGATGGACCAGATCCCGGCAAATTCACACTCCCCAGGAGGGAGGAAGCCCCTACCCACCCTCCCCGACCACTCTAGGTTTGCAGACATCATCCCCAGCCCAGGGTGAGATCTGGACTCAGAATTAATTCTGAATCCAGACAAGAAGGTCTGTCCACAGAGCCCTTCAGTGTGTTTCAGGGACCCTCCAGGGAGTGATGCAAATGAGCCCACTCCATGGTGCTTAAGGTGTGCGCTGCTGGCCCTGAGGACCACCCCCCCACAGCAGGCAGCCGTCCATTTCTCTTTGCAACCCACCCCAACAGGACGCCCATGTCAAAATGTGACTTGTGATCACATGGTGTGGGGCATCCTGAAGAAGTAGGTCCAGAATCAGGTGATTCACAAGCCGATTGAAATCATCACAGCCATCAAGTACAGACTTAAAAAAAGAAAGAAGGAAAAAGAAAAAAGAAATCCATAAAGCACGGAACCTTGCCCAGAAGCTGCCAGCAGATGCCCCTCTGGTTCCCTTGACCACCTGGGTGAGTTCTATGCCTAACCCAGTAACAGACAGGGAGACATAGGGGCCACCTTCTTGGATGACACAGGTGGCTGCTATACATGCCAGCACAGCCAGGGTGGAGAGGAGGGGTGGCTTCTGCTGTGGCTGGGGGGGGTCAGACAGCTGTGCCCAGGGAAGACAGGGAATGCAGCACAGCCCTTGAAGGCTTGCACACAAATGGCTCTCGTGGTCTCTCCGCACTGCTACTCTTGTGCACGGAGTTGAATTATGACCGAAGGCTTCCTCCCAAAGGCTCCTCTCCTAAGGCTGCTCTCACATGGGAATGCATTTCTTCAGAGCAAGGACACATACTGAGTGAGTTCACCCCTCCCAGGGCCAAAGATCCTCTCTGCTGTTAACCACCAAGTGTGTATCTTCTGCCGGAAGCATCCCCCAATGGCCGCACACATAAACCCCTACCAGCATGTGACCTTTCTGATGACAAGTGACACAGGAGCTCCGGAAGGAGGCTTTCCCACTCCAATGCATTTCTGCAGTGTGGACTTCCAGAAGGAAGTGGGGGCTTTGGCTCTCTCCTACTCACTGCACTCAGACACCTTTCTGTGCTTGAAGCTTTCTGGTGCCAAATATGAAATGTGTTTCTAATGAAGGTTTCTTCACTGGAGTTACCCATGGAAGGCTTTTCTCTGCTGAGCATTTTGAGGATGCCTCACACTCCCGACCTTGTGGGGTTGTGCTCCCTGTGAATTGTCAGGTGGTAAATAAGGGCTGCTTTTCTTGGAAGGCCTCCCTGAACCCCTGGAATTTGTAGGTTCAAGGCTGGGTCTCATGTGCCTGGGCCAGGTCAAGTCCTTGCTGGCCAGCGCCCAGGCCTACTCAGCACACCCCTGTTGTGGAACCACGTGGGGTTGGAAGCCTCAAGTCCCAGTGGGACCAAGAGTTCAAAGTTGTCCCGTGCACACACCGTACATGCCCCTTGGGCCCTTGACCAGAAGCCCCTCTCCTCCCAGGAGAGGCACACAACCATGCCCTCAAAGATCATTGGTCCCAGCCAATCTCATCTCCATGGCTGTCATCAGAGCCTTGAGCTTGGGCCTCCTCGGGAGCTGCCATGTACCCTCCTGGGAAGCAGCATCTGGCCGGTGACCTGGTCAGTCTAGTGCTTTCCAACAGCAAACCCTTTAAGCTGAAGATGCATTTGAATTAACTAGGATAACCATCTAGGGGATTGAAATAAAATACAGACATCAAGAGTCAGCGGCTTAACCAACTGAGCCACCCGGGCACCCCTCCCAGGACAGCTTTTGAAACCATTTTAATTGCCTATAAAATCGGTTTTTAGGGGAAAAAGCATTATTAAAAATTTTATTTATTTTTTTCTTTCTTTTGAGTTTTTAGTTAATTCCAGTTAATTAAATACAGTGTAATATTACTGTTAGGTGTACAATATAGTGATTCAACAGTTCCATAAATCATCCAGCGCTCATCGCAAGTGCACTTCTTGATCCCCATCACCTATTTCCCCCATCCCCCCACCTACCTCCCCTCTGGTGACCATCAGTTTGTTCTCTATAATTAAGTCTTTTTCTTTTTTTAATTTAAATTAAATTTAATTAACATATAGTGTATTATTAGTTTCACAGGTAGAATTCAGTGATTCATCAGTTGCATATAATGCTGCCCAGTGCTCATTACATCACATGTCCTCCTTAATGCCTATCACCCAGTTACCCCAACCCACAATGCCCCTCCCCTTCAGCGACCCTCAGTTTGTTCTTTATAGTTAAGAGTCTTTTATGGTTTGTCTCCCTCTCTGTTTTCCTCTTATTTTATTTTTCCTTCCCTTCCCCTTTGTTCATCAGTCTTGTTTCTTAAATTCCACCTATGAGTGAATTCATATGGTATTTGTCTTTCTCTGACTTATTTCACTTAGCATTATACTCTCTAACTCCAGCCACATCCTTGCAAGTGGCAGAATTTCATTTTTTGTGGCTGAATAGTATTCCATTACATATATATTATATGTATATAATATATATTATATATATATTTTTTTGTTTGTTTCTGTGTATTTTTATTTGTTTTTTTCTTTATTTCTTGGTTGACCCATTCACTGTTTAGTAGAATGCTATTTAACCTCCATGTATTTATGGTCTTTCCAGATTTTTTCTTGTGGTTGACTTCTAGTTTCCTAGCATTGTGATCAGAAAAGATGCATGGTATGACTTTGATCTTGAATTTGTTGAGTCTGATTTTGTGCACTAATATGTGATCTATTCTGAAGGATGTTCTGTGTACACTTAAAAAAAAATGTATACTCTGCCGTTTCAGGATGGAATGTTCTAAATATATCTGTTAAACCCATCTGTTCCAGTGCCATTCGAAACCATATTTTCCTTGTTGATTTTCTGTATAACTGATCTGTCCATTGACGTAAGTGGTATGTTAATGTCCCCAGCTACTATTTTGTTATTATTGATTAACTCCTTTATGTTTGTTATTAACTGCTTTATGTATTTGGGTACTCCTGTGTTGGGTATATAATTATTTATAATTGTTATATCTTCTTGTTGGATTATCCCCTTTATTATTATATAGTATCCTCTGTTTCTTATTACAGTCTTTGTTTTAAAGTCTGTTTGTCCAATGTAAGTATTGCTACTCTGGCTTTCTTTTGACATCCATTTGCATGATAAATGTTTCTCCATCCCCTCACTTTCTAACTGAAGGTGTCGTTAGGTCTAAAATGAGTCTCTTGTAGACAGCATGTAGATGGGTCTTGTTTATCCATCCTGTCTCCTTTTGTCTTTGATTGGAGAGTTTAGTCCATTTACATTCAAACTAATCATTATAGATGTGTATTTATTGCCATTTTATTCCTTGTTTTGTGGTTGTTTCTGAAGATTTTCTTTGATTCTCTCTTGTCTTTCATGTTTTGCTGATCTTCTTTAGTGATATATTTGGATTTCTTTCTCTTTATTCTTTGCATATTTATTAGTGGTTTGATTTTTTCTTGTAAGGCTTGTAATCATGAACTCCTTTAGTTTTTGTTTGGGAAACTCTCTACTTCTCATCCTATTCTTCTTTTTTAATAGGAATATCTTTTATATTATCNTGTAAGGCTTGTAATCATGAACTCCTTTAGTTTTTGTTTGGGAAACTCTCTACTTCTCATCCTATTCTTCTTCTTTTTTAATAGGAAGATCTTTTATATTATCTTTTTTTTTATAATAATTTTTATTATGTTATGTTAGTCACCATACAGTACATCCTTAGTTTTTGATGTAGTGTTCCATGATTCATTATTTGCATATAACACCCAGTACTCCATGCAATATGTGCCCTCCTTAATACCCATCACTGGCCTATCCCAATCTCCCACCCCCCTCCACTCTGAAGCACTCGGTTTGTTTCCCAGAGTCCATAGTCTCTCGTGGTTCATTCCCTGTTCTGTCTACCGCCCCCCTTCATTCTTCCCTTCCTTCTCCTACTGATCTCCCTGCTATTTCTTATGTTCCATAAATGAGTGAAACCATATGATAATTGTCTTTTTCTGCTTGACTTATTTCACTTAGAATTATCTCCTCCAGTCCCATCCATATTGCTGCAAGTGTTGGGTAATCATTCTTTCTGATGGCTGAGTAATATTCCATTGTATATATGGACCACATCTTCTTAATCCATTCATCTGTTGGAGGGCATCTCAGCTCCTTCCACGATTTAGCTATTGTGGACAATGCTGCTATGAACACTGGAGTGAATATGGCCCTTCTCTTCACTACGTCTGTATCTTTGGGGTAAATACCCAGTAGTGCAATTGCTGGATCATAGGATAGCTCAATTTTTAACTTTTTAAGGGACTTCCANTAGGGTAGCTCAATTTTTAACTTTTTAAGGGACTTCCACACTGTTTTCTAAAGTGGCTGTTCCAACTTGCATTCCCACCAACAGTGTAAGAGGGATCCCCTTTCTCCAACTCCTCTCCAACATTTGCTGTTTCTTGCCCAATTTTTGTCATTCTAATGGCGTAAGGTGGTATCTCAGTGTGGTTTTGATTTGAATTTCCCTGATGGCTAATGATTTTGAACATTTTTTCATGTGTCTGTTAGCCATTTGTATGTCTTCATTGGAAAAGTGTCTGTTCATATCTTCTACCCATTTTTTGATTTGTTTATTTGTTTCTCGTGTAGAGTTTGAGAAGTTCTTTGCAGATCTTGGATACCAGTCTTTTATCTGTAGTGTCATTTGCAAATATCTTCTCCCATTCCATGGGCTGCTTCTTGGTTTTTTTGACTGTTTCCTTGGCTGTGCAGGAGTTTTTTATCTTGATGAAGTCCCGCAAGTTCATTTTATTCTGAATGATAGTCTTCCTGGATAGAGTATTCTCGGCTACTTATTTTTCCCTTTTCGCACTTTGAATATATAATGTTACTACCTTCTGGCTTGCAAAGTTTCTGTTGAAAAATCTCCTGCTGGCCTTATGGGTTTTCCTTTGTAGGTTACTGTCTTTTTTTGTTTCGTTGCTTTTGAAATTTTTTTCTTTATTACTATATTTTTCCATTTTAATTACTATGTGTCTTGGTGTGGGTCTGCTTTTGTTAATTTTAATGGGAATTCTCTGTGCCTCCTGGGTCAGGATAGCTGTTCCCTTCCCCAGATTGGGGAAGTTTTCAGCTGTTATTTCTTCAAATAAATTTTCTGTCTCCTTTTCTCTCTCTTCTTCTTCTGGAACTCCTACAATACAAATGTCATTACATTTGATAGAGACCCTGGGTTCCCTAAGTCTATTCTTGTTTTGCATAATTCTTTTTTTCTCTCTTTTGCTCAGCTAATTTACTTTCCATTACTCTATCTTCTGTGTCACTAATTCATTTCTCTGCTTCTTCTATCCTGCTGTTTACTCCATCAAGTGTGTTTTCATGTTGTTTATCGAACCCTTTATCTTTGCTGTTATTCCTTATCACTTTGTTAAGGGCCTTGCTCATGTCTTCCACTCTTTTCTCAAGCCCAGTGAGTATCCTTACGATCATTGCTTTAAATTCTCTATTAGGCAGGTCCCTTATATCTCTTTTGCTTAGATCTCTGGCCATGGCCTTGTCCTGTTGGTTCATTTGAGATAAATTTCTGTCTCCTTGTTTTGTCTATATCTCTGTGTCTGTTTCTGTGTGTTAAGAAAGTCAGCTATGTCTTCTGCTCTTGAAAGTAGTGACTTTATGAAGAGGTCCTAGAGTTCCTAGCGGTGCAGTGTCCCCTGTTCACCAGAACCTGGCACTTCAGGGGAGCATCCTATGTGTGTTCTTATGCCCTGTGGTTATGTGAGTTACTTTTCCTTTTAGTGCACTCACCTGAACTGACTGTCTGCCTGTCATGAAACAGCCCATTGCAGAACAGCCTGTTCCTGTTCTTGCTTTCTGTGGTGTTGGGTGGGAGCCAGGTAGGCCAGTCCCGAGGGGGTGAGCCCACCTGGGAACATGGGAGCAGGGAGGCAATATTAGCAAAATTTGTGTTGGACCACTTATCCTATACCAGATCTTGCAAAATGCTGTGGTGGCTGGGGGCTGTGTGCCATGATGGCTGTGGCACGAGGCTGGGCCCTGCATGTGATGCTGGTGGAAGGCGCATGGCTCAGTGTGGCGATGTGGATGGGCACTGCATGGTAGTTGTACAGTATTAAAGGTTTTTTAAAAAGCATTAGTAAAAATAGATTTGTTCAAAGGTCCAATAACTCAGAAAGATATAGCAATTTAAAAATTGTATGATCTTAGTAACGTGATCAAACCCAACATATATTAAGGACAAATTGTCAGGATTAATCAAGTATATGGTTAAATCTGGCATGAGGGCAGGAGATAGTAACATTAACCTCTGAGGGGCTGGGAGCTTCAGCAGCATAATCAGGATATATGTGGCAAATCAGTACAACCAGTGACCAGCGTTACATCATGAACATGGCACCCAACACTGGGAGATGCCCCCCTTTTTTTAAGCATATATAGAACATTTCAACAATTGATCATGTTTGGGGGCATTAAGGGATTAAATAACACTTACAGAAGCATAACCATAAAAGCCTCTGAAACATGGAAATTCAATTAACTAAGTAAAAATCCTAATGGAAATGAAACCAAACAACAATGAAAATAAACCACATATCAAATCTTTGGGGATGTTGTTAAATTATAATTTAAAGGAAGTATTTAGGACCATCAGTGGTTATTTTATAAAAGAAGAGAGAATAAAATTATTTAAACATATTTTTTAAAAGGTAGAAAAATAAATTGTCATACCCAACTATTTTCTCTCATTTTTAGTGAACACAAAATAAAGGAATTGAAGGCACACATGCTTTTTTGTAACCAGTGGCTGGCAGAGCTCTCAGCGTGAGAAATTTAATCCATTTTTTCTCTTTCTTATCTTAAAACATTGTGTGTATGTGTGTGTGTATGTGTGTGTGTGTGAATTACATTTTCATAATGCAGCTAAATATTAACATTGACTTCTGTGCTTTCTAAAGCATTGTGTGTGGTGTTTATTTCTTAAGGAGGTGAGAAGATAGGCATTTTAAAGTAGCTTGTCATATTTAAATTTGCAGGGTATTTTAAGTTTTTGACAGTATTTTATACACTATATATTATAGTCTCATAAAAAGTTAAATTTCTGTCGCTTGAGAAAAATAGCCATATACTTAAAATTCAAAAGAGCAAGCCCCTAATGTATTCATAATTAATATTTATACACTTAAAGATAATCTGACTAGATCATTTTAAATAGCAGTGAAATCTGACCTTGGTTTTTAAAAGTACAAATATAAACTTGACCTTAACTACACTTTAGATAGAGAAATCTGTACCTAATTCAGTTTTACACTAATCACTGTTATCTAAGGAAGGAGCATTAGTTCTGAAAGGCATCTTACCTTTTTATAAAAAGAATTCTAGTCAGCTCAGAGGTATATATGCTTCCTATTTAAAGAGGGACAAAAACACTTAGGATTTTCTCCATTAGTGAAATTAAATCAACTTTGGATATGGCGTAAGACTTTAAATTTTCTTTGTAAATATTTTTTATGTTCTATGTATGATACCTTAAACAACAAAGGTATTTGTGTTTGTCCATACACTGGGGTTATGTGACTTACTTAGTTGCACACATGTAGGCTAAGGCATACCCTGAAGAAGTCCTATTCTCTGGGTGTTATTTCTGAGTTCCAAATTATAACTTTAAAGCGAGGATCCCCTGTTCATCAAACACTCCCCTATGGAAAGCTCTGACTTAGTAGTGCTTTTGTGGTAATGAAGGGTTTCTAAGCCAACTGTGAGAGTGTTACCTTTTCCCTCACACCTTATAATTGGACAGCTGGGTTTAGGAGAAGGGGATAGTTCCTTAGATGATAAGGAAAAAAATTAAATCATGGCTTTATCTTAGTTTGTTCAGGCTACTATAACAAAAATACCATAAACAGGGTGGCTTATAAAAAACCAACATTTATTTCTCACAGTTCTGGAGGCTAGGAAGTTCAAGATCAAGGGCCCACTTCCTGATTCACAGATGCCATCACGTGGTGGAGGGGACAAGGAATAGTTCTGGGATGTCTTTTGTAAAAGTACTAATTCCACTCATGAGCTCTCTCCTCTTATACTCTAGTCACCTTCTAAAGAACCCACCTCCAAATACCATCACAATGGGGATTAGGCTTTCATATATCAGTTTGGGGGGAACACAAGCATTCAGTTCATAGCAATCTTCAAAGAAATAAATGGACCAAGGTTAGTGTTTCTCTTCTTGTTAAGGAGTGTTATTTTACTACTTAACAGCCCACAAATACATTATATTTTATATTTTTGACTAGTAATACTTACCTGAAATTCCATGTAAAATACTGTATTTTATGTTTAAAATTATTTGACTTCAATAGGTGTTAAACTCTTTTACATGGAACTTTTGGTATTTATCAGAAACAGTTGAGAAAGACCTCTTAAAATAGCTTGAATGGTATTAGATACTAAAAACTATCCCCTAAACTATAATAAGTAGCATAATTATTAAACTCGAAGTAATAAATGGAGAACTCCATCTTATCTAGCATGAGATTTATTTCTTACATTTTCCCCCAGTTGAGCTCAGTATATGTCAACTGGAACATCAGTTTAGATAAAAGTTAATATTCAGAGTCTGTATCTCTGATTTCATCTTCTGGGGAGATGTTGACTAAAAGGAAATGAATAGTAAATAAGAGTCACCTGATACGGAACAATTTTCGTAGAGAGAGCATTTGCATAGTAGTTTATGTCCAAAAAGTTTCTAATTAATGTTTTAGTTGAATCAATCACTCTCCTCAAAGGGATCTGTGTTTCTTTTCGTTGTGTCTATTGTTTTAGACTTGATTAGAGTCTCACAAAATGAGACTCAAGATGTCTCAGGATGGTTTCCTGGTGTAGACTATCTGTTCTTACTTTTTCCAGTATCTTATAATAAGGAAAAGTTGGCTCTGTTTTGTTTTTAAGAAAAGACCTCAGGTTGACCAGGTATCCCTGAGATAGTCACAAAAGACAGTGTTTTATGCAAGATGTAAAAGTTGCTGCAGGCTCCACAACCTTCTGTGGCTAAGCCCATCCTCACAACACAGTAACCACAGACATTTCCAAGTACATAAACAACTCCAGCCCTTGTGGCTTCCGTCCCAGAGGGCAGCTGAGCACTTAAGTGTGGAGGGAGGAGAATAAAAGCAGAAGGAAAAGAGGTGAGGGCATATGGTCCCCACTCATTCTGCTCTGATGTTTGGTCAAAGAGCAATGGTCTCCCTGTCCTTCCACTGTTCTCAGCAGTCACGTTTTCTTAATTCTAAATAAAATTGAATTGTGAAAGCTTTGAAGTCAAACTCCGATTATGATTGAATGGTATCTAAGCGTGACAAAGTGGTCTTGGTTGTATGACATGCAATTTGGGTGACAAACTAGAAACTTCTTAGAGCATTTTTCAAAAACCGATCAACTATTCAGACTCAAGGACAGTTCACTTCTAAACTACATTTTTAGCACTTGAGAACAAAAAGTGTCATTTTTAAAAATTAAGGTAGAAATTAGAAGATAGATATTTTATGAGTTAGCGAAGATTTTGCAAATTTAAATGAAAATTTTAAAATGTTTATATGTAAAAGTAAATTAGTTTATTATGAAAACAGTGTCAGTTTTTAAGAGCACTCAAGAAATTGAGGTAGTTTTTAAGAACCTAGTGGTACTTGGGAGGATTAGAAGCCAAGAGTCAATTCAGTTGAACTGTTTTTCTGTGATATAACCCCCCTTTTTTCTGGGCTCTTTGATAACTTAGTGGAAAATTATATCAACAGCCATCTCTATGTAATTGAAAAAGACTCTTGCATGCTGTTCCATGAAACAAATCTTCAAGGAAATAAAACCAGGTACCAGAAATTAGTGCATGTGTATCAGAACCCCTATATACACAAGATAACCAGTATCCACACCAAGTTCCCACACATATGACCTTGGTTTAGTTGATGATGTCTTTGTTCAAGCAAATGTCCAGTTTCTATAACATATATTTTTAAATATTGAAATAATTCCTTGCCTCCTCAATTCCAGGAAACTCCTGTTCTGTGTGAATTGTCTTTTTTTTTTTTTTCACTTGAGGACCTGTGATTCTCTGTGTTATAATTTGTATCTCATTTTGTATACAATAGAAGAAAATCATGCCTCATCACTATACTGCGTAGGATGAGCAATTTAAAACCTGCTTACTATCTCCAGAGGCTTCAAAAGTTACTTAATTTTTCATCTTTCCATAGAACTATTCCAAAGTCAGATATGTTAGTAAGAGGCTTCATTGAAGGTTGTGTTATGGCTTTAGACAGGGGCCCGAGACAAAAAAGAAACAGAGAAATTTATCACGATTAATCAGAAAAAGGTGCATTTCTAGACCACTAGGTTTTACATTGGGGAGAAGGTATATCGATCTGCCAGGAAAGATAGCAAGAGGTGTAATAAGATAATTTCAAATACATTTATAAATGAAATTCTGAGAACTGGAGCAAAGAAAGATTAAATAAATATCACTGTAAACATCATCCAACTTTTCAACTGGGATGGTAGATGAGACCTAACCAGAAATAGCAGAGATTAGGGACTAGAGGTCGCTTTGTGATCACCTCCGTGCAGATATACAGGCAGCTAATGGAGTGAGAAGAATAGAAGGAAGATGTGTGAGTGATAGGGCAAGAGAATGAGGACTGCTTCTCAGCTGGGAAATAGCCCTCTTGATCCTCAGGCAGGTGATTGATGGCTCTTGGAGACCCACACTTCATCATGCTGTGATGGAGGTCATTAAGAAACCATCATCTCTCTTACTCAGGTCAAGCTAGCGCTCAAAAAGTTATCAAGGGCCATGATAAAATTTAGTTTTTAAGATATATAATGAAAAAAACAAAAACAAACCTAAAAGACAGTTTCCCAAACTTGAGGTTTAGGATGGAAAATATAAACATGGAGATGAAATCAAAACTGAGAAGAATCCCATGCGCTAGTAGGAAACGTTTATTTCCACTAATATTTCTTGGAAAACAAACATAGTTTGGGATCCTCAGGTCTGAATTTCTTAAAGTGAGTAATAATTATTGTCCCCTTAATCCTCAGAATTCACGAAAATAAACGTGAGTGTTTTTATGAGATAAAGAGAATGCTTTTATGTTTAAAGATTGGAAAGCAAAATATAATTTTTAAAATGTGTGTTTTTCTATTGAAAGAAATATAGTCATTTTTATAATAGGTACTTATTTGTTGTGTTAGTCACTGTGCAGAAAATAAAGACTGGCCTTTAGGAGCTGGGAATCTAGTTGCAGAGATAAGACCTTACAGAAATGACTGCAATTTGGATTCAACAGAAAAAAAAATAAAAAAAAAAAATTACTGAGCCTGTCTTCTATGCTAGGCACTAGGAATAGAAAAGTGAATATTCCATTGGCTGCTCTCACAGTTTGGAAAATTTTCAGGGTGGAGTCAGAAGTGCAGACACATGGAGATTTTTACTATGAACTAAATATTGTTAAAGATGGATAGGAAAGGGGCGCCTGGGTGGCTCAGTCGTTAAGCGTCTGCCTTCGGCTCAGGGCGTGATCCCAGAGTTCTGGGATCGAGCCCCACATCAGGCTTCTCCGCTGGGAGCCTGCTTATCCCTCTCCCACTTCCCCTGCTTGTGTTCCTTCTCTCTGCTGGCTGTCTCTCTCTCTGTCAAATAAATAAATAAAATCTTAAGAAAAATGGATAGGAAAGACTCTAAATAAGACTTCACTTTAAAAAAAAAAGTTTATTCACTTGGTGAATAAACAGAGGAAATAAGACAAATCGGTGTATGAATGCCATGAAACAAGTACCAGAAATGCTTGTGAAAGTTCAGAAAAGAGAAATTTCCTCCACAGAGATGACCAAAGAAAAGGCTTCCTGGGGGAGGTGCCACCTGAGGGAGGGGTGGTGGACTTTTCACGGAGTGATGTTGGCAAGGTTGAGAGTTTCGTGAGGTAGAGAAAATGACAGGAATAAAGGGATAGAAAATTGAGGGCCATTCATTCCATGACTGACTATTAGCTACCAGACAGTATGCTCGGCTCTCCTGTGTGTGCAAAACCGCCGCTGTCTGCTTCCGTGGAGCTCCTCCCAGCCCTGACGACCTGGCACTGGTCATAAGGGAAGGTGGAAAAGAAAAGCACAGGATGCCATGAGGACAAGGAAGAGGGCGGAATCCGTGAGTCAGGGCAGCCTTCCTTGGGGAAGGCAAACTGGAGCTGGGATCTGCAGGCGGTGCCAGTGAACTCCGAGGGGCAGAGGATAAACGTGCACGAGGGGCAGAGGATAAACGTGCACAAGGAGGACCCTCTTGCAAGAGTCCTGCTGAGGGAGGAGCATTCGACAAGCATCTGGAATTTAGTGGTGACTGAGAAACAAGAGGCAGTGCAGTTTCCTTTGGGTGTGTGTGTTGTTTTGTCTGTGGTTCCCATGTCAAGGACTAAGATAGAAGTAACCTTACCATGTTGAAGTTTTGACATTTTAAAGGCTGAAATATTAGTCGAGCTGGTTGGCATGCTCTGTGGAGTAAGGAATAAAGAAAAAAAAATCTAGAAGGGAACAAAAACAGAAGAATAGTTTTTATACAATTTGTTTATTGTCCTTGAATCCCTGGGGACGTGTGAATAAAGGTAAATGAGAATTGGTATTTTGCCTTCCTTAAAACTAGAAACACAACATACAAATGGGATTTTAGTTTGGAACCGATTAGAAGCACCACACTTTTCTTGTATTTATTGGGTCATTAAGAGCAGCCATATGGTTGTCTTCTGTCTTATCTGTTCACTTTTCTCCAGTATGTTCCTCAGTGGGAGTCTGTTTAGTGGTTGATTGAAATTCTAGCTTTATCGGCAACTCTCTGTTATCTGTAATTGCCAGAAGTGGATGATCCAATATAAAGGGTGTCCCTTCCCTTCTTTTCCTCCACTTCGATTTTGTCAGACTCACTGGAAAACCAGAGACTTTTTTTTTTGCCATTAACTTTGGAAAATATTAGAGGGGGCAGAAAATAGGTTACTACGTGAAGTAAATTTTGAGTCTGAGAAGCCATTTTTTCCTAAGGGTAATCACGCTGACTGGAACTTTATACCGAACAGTTTGAGGAGTGGACTGGGTTCAGAAGTATATCCTTCTGTTTTTATGTGCATGTTAATTAACTCCTGCTCACTTCCAGTCTCCATTTGTGAAGCAAAGATTGTACATCACTGTTGAAATTTCACTGAGTGTTTGTAGGAATTCAGGACTCAATAAAGCATCCTTGTTTTCAGAAATGAAAGATATTCTGTTGAGATCACATAACTGTCAATATCCGTGGATTTTCATATCTTATTCAGAAATGCCTATATTTTTGTGGATCACAGAGCTGTCATTTTTTCTTAGAGTTATCTAATTTATTCATCCTTTACCAGTCTTGTAAAAATGAACTATTTCAATCAAGCAAAGAACCAATTCTCCATGTGCTTCTAACATTTCATTAAAACTTACATTGATGTTCACAAGAATTATAAATCTCATTAAGTGACTTTATGTTAAGGGCAATTAAAAATCCTATCACTTAGCACAGTGCCCAATATATGAAGACCCTTTAGAGGATCCATTCTAATTTAGTACTTAATAGCAAGTGGTATTAGTTATTGTAAGGCATGCATTTAAATTTGGACATTTTCTTGATTGGACGATGAAATGTTTTAAATACACTCACCACTAAGGAATGTGGTTCAGTCACATGCTTGAATGAGGAAATGTTTATCTCATATAGATTAAAGCAAATATAAACGGAGAAAAATGCATAGTAGGGTTCATTGCAGGTCAGCAGTTATGGCATAGGGTTCTGTAAGAATAAAACCACAACAGAAGTACAAAAGTACATTTTATTGCAGCTGAGCCTAGACGCGCTTCTTAGGGATGGCTTTTATTTACTCTTAAAGAATATGCAGTTAATAGAAGTGTTGTAAAGAAGTGGCCAGTATAGAACAGGATCCATCCATCATGGTTATGAGACTAGATGAACTCCGTGACAATCAGATCCCAAGACAGCAAATAATAGAAAGATTATCCAGACCAGGGGATTAGTTAAGACACTACGAAGTTGTGACTACTCTAAGTTAGGATTTATAATCCACCAATACTCGTCATTACACACTGTTGAAAACATGCCTCTTTAGAAGTCATGGACTGACCTCATATGGAGAAGTAGGATTTAGTCTGAGTCCTTCCCCCATTTTCTTTCTAACCACCACAACTGGGTACCTCTCAAGGATTCTGTCAGCTATCACAGGTAGCTCTCCAAGAGAGAAAACAAAGCTACACAACAGTAACAACCAAACCCCTCCATCATGGTGAAAGCCAATCTCTATTAGAAAAAGGGGTGGAAGGGGAGAGGAAGTAATTAGGGTTAGCTGAATAAGTGAAAATTAATCACTCTCTCCATCAGATGTTGCTTTGCTGCTAAAGACGTGTCAAGGAGAAAGACCTCCAGCTGATGAGAATTGCCAGGGGTCTGTCCGAAAACAGGTTTTCCATTCGCAGGTTCAGGGACTACATCTCAGCAGCTCAAATCTTGAAGAGACCAAGTCATGAGCTCTAACAACACATAAAATGTATGAACCACATTAGTTGGTTGATTTATACTGTAGAGACAACTTCTCCAACTGCACAATATTCACATCTACCCCCACAGATGTTTCTTTTCCTTTTCCCTTTCCCTTCTGCTCCTCTCCCTTCTCTCTCTCCCTCCCTCTTTCTTACCTTTCTTACCTCCTCTCCTCCTTGGCAGTGCCCAACTATCTGGGCGTTGCCCCAAATCAGTAAGCTATGCATCCTTGTGTGGTTGTTTCTAAAACGTCTGAGGATTCTTTGACACTCCCCTCATCACACATTGGGTGATAATTCTCCTCCCCTAAGACCTGGGTCAGCCATGGTGATCTGTTCTTGAAGGATAGAAACCAGTAGAAGTGACACTGTGTTCTCAGGCTGGGTCACAAAAGGCAAGACTGCATCTGTCTGTCTTTGTCTCTTCTGAGACATGGATGCTAGGAGCCCTCGGCCAACAGAGAAAATTGGCTGGATTCCGTAAGGCCATAATGATGAGAGAGCAAAAGGAGAGGTCACACAGGAACAAGGAGAGGTGACTAGGGAACCCAAGTGTTCCAGCACCCAGCAAGTTAGCCCTCTCATCTTCAACTGCCATTTGTGTGAACAAGAGGGACTTCAGCCCATTGCAGCTTCTGTGTCTCCCCAGCTGTTGACAAGGGAGCAGAGATAAACAAATTCCACCAAACAGTGCTTACATTGCAGTTTTCTAAGTAAAATAAATTTTTGAAAAGTGTGTAAGCCACTAACATTTGGGGTGATTTCTTGTACAGCCATAGATATAACTGGAACGCCTTCCACAGTGTTCTACAGGATCATGTAATTATACAAAAGACTATGCACACTCTGATATATGAATAAGTGTGTGTGTAGACCATACGCTTATGAAAGGTTGTCCAAGTCATAAATCAGACAACGGTTTGATGATGAAGACATCCGAGTAGAATCATATGATTTGTGAGACTTCATTCATCCTGGGCTAGAATTATTTGTATATTTGAAGTATATCTTTACCTTGGATAGTATTGGATAAACAAGAACTTTCCAGTCAACTCCCTCACTTATTAGGTATCAAGTACACCACTTAATCATGCCAGAGGAATTAAAATGCAGTTATATATCTGCCCAGTTTAGTCCTATCATGTCTACCTGAGTTTACACCCTGGTCTTTCAGGTTTTTGCACGGATTTCCTAAGTCACTGTTAACAACATATTGACAAATGGTTTTATCTCCTGGATTACTTTGACAGTAGTCACGCTTTTACAGAAGGCTAATCTTAGTATGCAGCCTCACACTCAAGCTCATGGGCAGTGGTGTCAGAGAAGCTTGGTGTGAATTCTTGTTCTGATATTTACAGGCTGGTGACCTTGGACAAAATCTTTCCACCCCCGTCTGTTTCCTTGTCTGTGAAAGAGAGATGCCAGTGCATTTTATACAAGGTCATTGGAAGGATTCAGCCTAATAAAGGGCATGAAGTGCATTCCCTAGGGCCCCTCATGGCAAGGAATCAATAAATTATAGTTATTATAACCATAGTTATTGCTATTAGAATGTGTTGACTTACTAGATTTGATCTCAGAAGATAGTTTTTTTCTAGCCTTTTCCACCAGGATTGGAGCAATTTATGAGAATGCCTATGCAGTTGATTGCTATTTATACAAGCAACACAAATTATTCAAGTTAATAAAGTTTCTCTGACAATAACTTTGTAGCTAACTGTAACATCTGTAGCTCCTTAAATAAAAATGTACTCAATTTGCATTTTATGTAATACATGATTGTAACATAGATAAAATTTTCTACCAGCTAATCTGGAGGAAAAATATTACATCATCGTAATGATTTAGGAAGGGCATTATTGTTGATCTTTATTTTTTTGAGATCCATGTGCCAGCATGATTATTATGGTAATACTATGTATTTTTAATTGCTTTTACTGTTTTTATTTTAATTCCAGTATAGTTACATACAGTATTGTATTAGTTTCAGGTGTACAATATAGTGATTCAACAGTTCTAAACATTACTCGGTGCTCATCATGGAAATACACATTAATCCCATCAATTAATCCCACCCCCCCACCCACCTCTCCTCTGGTAACCATCAGTTTGTTCTTTATAGTTAAGAGTCTGTTTCTTGGTTTCTCTCTTTTGCTTTTCTTCTTCTTATTTTTTTTCTTAAATTCCACATATGAGGGAAATCATATGGTATTCATCTTTCTCTGACTTATTTCACTTAGCATTATACTCTGACTTATTTCATCTTTCTCTGACTTATTTCACTTAGCATTATACTCTCTATCTCCATCTATGTCCCCACAAATGGCAAGATTTCATTCTTTTTATGGCTGAATAATATTCATTGTGTATCTATACCACTTCTTTATCCATTTATATATTGATGATCAGTTAGGCTGCTTCCATCTCTTGGCTATTGTAAATAATGCTGCTATAAACATAGGTGTGCATGTATCTCTTTTAATTAACGTTTTTGTATTCTTTGGGTAAATACCCAGTAGTATGATTACTGGATGGAAGGGCAGTTCTATTTTTAACTTTTAGAGGAACCTCCATACTGTCTTGCACAGTGGCTGCACCACTTGCATTCCTACCAACAGTGCACGAAGGTGCCTTTTTCTCCACCTCCTCCCCAACACCTGTTGTTCTCGTATTGATGATTTTAGCCAATCTGACAGATGTGAGGTGATATTGCATTGTGGCTTTGTTTTGCATTTTCATGATGATGAGTGATGTTAGGCGTCTTTATGTGTCTTCGGTCATCTGTATGTCTTCTTTGGATTAATACCTGCTCATGCCTTCTGCCCATTTTGTAATTGGATTCTTTGTTTTTTTTGGTGTTGAGTTGTAAAAGTTCTTTATGTATTTTGTATACTAACCCTTTATCAGATATGTATCTTCTCCCATTCAGTAGGTTGCCTTTTGGTTTTGTTGATTGTTTCCTTTGCTGAGCAGAGGCTTTTTATTTTGATGTAGTCCCAATTGTTTATTTTTGCTTTTGTTTCTCTTGCCTCAGGAGATATATCTAGAAAAATATTGCTACAGCCAATGTCAACGAAATTACTGACTGTGCTCCCTTCTAGGATTTTTATGGTTTCACATTTAGATCCTTAATCCATTTTGAGTTTATTTTTCTGTATGGTGTAAGAAAGTGGTAGGTTTCATTCTTTTGCATGTAGCTATCCAGTTTTCCCAACACCGTTTGTTGGAGAGACTGTTTTTTTACTATTGCATATGCTTACCTCCTTTGTTAAAGATTAATTGACCATATAATTGTTGGCTTATTTCTGGGCTTTCTATTCTGTTCCATTATTCTATGTGTATTTTTCTGTCAGTACCATACTATTTTGATTACTACAGCTTTGTAGCATATCTTCATATCTGGGATTGTGATACCTCTAACTTTGCTCTTTTTCAAAATCACTTTGGCTATTTGGGATCTTTTGTGGTCCCACACAAATTTTAGGATTGTTTGTTCTAGTTCTTTGAAAAATGCTGTTGATATATTGGTAGGGGTTGCATTAAATATGTAGATTGCTTTGAGTAGTATAGATATTTAACCATACTTTTACTTCCATTTCATAAGCATGCAATATCTTTCCATTTGTTTGTGTCATCTTCAGTTTCTTTTGTCAATGTTTTATAACATTTGCAGTATAGCTCTTTCACTTCTTTGGTTAAGTTTATTCCTAAGTATTTTATTATTTTTGGTGTAATTATAAGTGGGATTGTTTTCTTAATTTCTCTTTCTTCTGCTTCATTATTAGTGTATAGAAATGCAACAGATTTCTGTACACTGATTTTGTAAACTGCGACTTTACTGAATTCATTTATCAGTTGCAGTTTTTTGGTGGAGTCTCAGGTTCTAAATATAGTATTATATCACCTGCAAATAGTGAAAGTTTTGCTTCTTCCCTACCCATTTGGATGCCTTTTATTTCTTTTTGTTGTCTGATTTCTGTGGCTAGGATTTTCAGTACCGTGTTGAATAAAAGTGGTGAGAGTAGAGATCCTTATCTTGTTCCAGATCTTAGGGGAAAAGTTCTCAATTTTCCCCACTGATTATGATGTTTGTAGTGGGTTTTTCATATAAAGCCTTTATTATCTTGAGGTATATTACCCCGTACCTATTTTCTTGAGGTTTTTGTTTGTTTGTTTTTTTATCATAAATGAATGTTGTACTTTGATCAGGTTAGGACATTTATTTGAGATTTTTCTTTCTTCTTGAGGTAGGCCTGTAATGCTATAAACGTCCTTCTTAGAATCGTTGTTGTTGTATCCCAAGGGTCTTGGACAATCATGTTTTCATTTTCATTTGTCTCCATGTAATTTTTTATTTCTTCTTTGATTTCTTGGTTAAGCCATTCATTGTTTAGTAGCATATCATTTAACTTCCATGTATTTGTGTTCTTTCCAGATTTTTTCCTGTGATTTATTTCTAGTTTCATAGTATTGTGGTCAGAAAAGGTTCATGGTATGCCTTTGATATTTTTGATTTTGTTGAGACTTGTTTGTGGCCTAACATATGATCTATGCTAGAGAATGTCCTATGTGCACTTGTGTCTTCTGTTGTTTTAGGATGGAATGCTCTGAATATATCTGTTATATCCGTCTGTTCCAGTGTGTCTTTCAAAGCCACTGCTTCCTTGTTGATTTTCTGTTTAGATGATTTTTCTGTTTATGTGAGTGGTGTTAAAGTCCCCCTACTATAATTGTACTATTATTGATTAGTTCCTTTTTGTTTATTATTAACTTTTATGTATTTGGGTGCACCCATGTTGTTATATCTTCTTGTTGGATTGTCCTCTTGATTATTTTGTAGTGTCCTTTGTGGTCTTGTGTTACAGTCTTTGTTTTAAAGTCTATTTTTTTCAATATACGTATTGCTACCTGGCTTTCTTTTCACATTCATTTTATATTAAATGTTTCTTCATTCCCTTACTATCATTCTACAGGTTTTGTTAGGTCTAAAATGAATCTCCTGTAGGCAGCATTTAGATGGGTCTTGCTTTTTATCCACTCTGGCACCCTATGTCTTTTGATTGGAGCATTTAGTCCATTTACATTCCAAATAATTATTAATTGATATACATTTATTGCCATTTTGCTACCTGTTTTATGGTTATTTTTATAGTTTTTCTCAGATCGTTTCTTCTCTTTCTCTCTTTTGTGGTTTGCTGCCTTTCTTTAGCGATATACTTGGATTCCTTTCTCTTTCTTCTTGCATATCTTTTACTGGTTTTTGATTTATGGTTACCATTCAGTTTATATATCACATCTTCTGTGTATAGCAGTCTATATTAAGTTGATTGTCACTTAAGTTTGAATCTTTTTTTTCTGCTCCTTCTCATGTTTTTGGTATATGGTGTTATACTTTATAGCCTTTTATTTTGTGAATCCCTTGACTAATTTTTACAGGTATACTTATTTTTGCTGCTTTTATGTTTCCTATTTTTTATACTCTTACTTATGTTCTTTCCGTTCCATTCAAAGAGTCCCCTTTAACATTTCTTGTAGGGCTGTTTTAGTGGTCATGAACTCCTTTAGTTAATTTTGTCTGAGAAATTTTCATCTCTCATCCTATTCTGAATGATAGCTTTCCTACATAGAATATTCTTGGCTGCAGATTTTTCCCCTTCAGCACTTTGAATATATCATACCACTCTTCCGGTGTGCAAAGTTTCTGCCAAAAAAGCCACTGACAGAGTTAGGGGGGTTCCCTTGTATGTAGCTATCTTCTTTTGTCTTGCTGCTTTCATTTATTTGTTTTCTTTATCACTACTTTTTGCCATTTTAATTACTATGTGTCTTGGTATGGACCTCCTTGGGTTGATTTTGTTAAGGGCTCTGTTTGCCTCCTGGATCTGGATATCTGTTTTCTTCCCCACATGCAGTAAGTTTTCAGCTATTATTTCTTCAAATAAACTTTCTTACCCCCCTTTCTCTCTTTTCCTCCTTGGATCCCTATAATGCCAATGTTTGTACATTTGACACAGTCATTGAATTATCTAAGTCTATCTTCAGTCTGCATATTTTTTTTGTCTCTTACCTCCTCAGTTTCATTATTTTCCATTACTCTATTTTCCAGGTCTTTAATTCACTCCTCTGCGTCCTCTAGCCTGCTATATCGTCCATCTAGTGTATTTTTAATTTCATTTATCATATTCTTCATCTCTGATTCGTTCTTTTCTGTCTCTTTGTTAAGGGTCTCACTGATGTCTTCCACTCTTTTCTCAAGTCCAGTGAGTATCTTTATGATCATTACTTTAAATTCTCTATCTGGCATATTACTTATATGTATTTTGCTTAGATCTCTTGCTGTGGTTTTGTCCTGTTCTTTCATATGAAACATATTCCTCTGTATCTTCATTTTCTCCGCCTGTGTCTGTTTCTGTGTGCTAGGAAAATCCACAATGTTTCTTGCTCTTAAAGGTAATGGCCTTATGAAGAAGAGTTCCTGTAGTCCCCTGCAGTGCAATGCCCCTGTTCCCCAGTACCTGGTGCTTCATGGGCTGTCTCTTATTTGTGTTGTGTGTGCCTTGTTGCTGTGTCATGGCCTGCTTTTTCCTTCAGTGTAGACATCTTCAGAGGCTCTCTTTGCCTGTTGTGGGCAGTGTTTGGTCCCTGGAGGGGGTGGGGCTTGCCATTTTAACAAGGTGTGCACTGGTCTGCTTGCAAAATGAGACCTGCCACTGCTGCTGGGACTGGGGCTGCATAGGGAGGGGACACAGTTTTAACAAGGTGTCCTCAGGCTTCTCAGGGCCTGCCACCACACCGGGGTCTGCAAAATGCACTGGTTAGAAGACATACTATTAGTGAGGTTTATGGCAGTCTTCTGGGAGAGGGGACCCACAAGCTGTGAGTGAGGCTTGCATGACCGCAAAGTGCAAATCCAGCAAAGCAAGGGAGCAAGGTTGTTGTAAGGAAGTTAGGGAGTGAGTACTGGAGCTGTGCTGGCCATGTGTTTATGCTGAGGGGCAGAGGAGGGAGATGGTGCCTGCCAGCAAATACTCCTCCTGGAGGGGTCTCCCTGAGATCCCTGCCTCTCCAAGACATTCTCTGGGATGAATAAATGACTCTTCCTCTTGTATGCTCCAGGTGTTTTTCAAACTGCTTCTTCTAGGCTGAATGTCTCGGGGCTGTTGTCGTGCTCTCTCTGTAAGTGTGGGGATTTAGCTTCCTAACAGCCTCTGGGCTCTCCCAGAGTCCAGCCTGCTGATTTTTAAAATTCCAGGCTTTAAGTCCTGCTGGTTGTAAGAACTCACAAAATTTGTCCCTTCTTGCTTTCAAAGCTAAATGTTATGGGGGTTCGTCCTCCCCACGTGGGCTCCCCAATGTGGTAGTCTGTTTCTTGCCCTTCTCCACACCCCAGGCTCCCTCCTGAGCATAGATGGCCAGGGCCCTTTTAGCTCCTGACTGTATCTCCATTCTTTGCTCTTGCTACCCTCTTCAATTAGCTTCTTGTCCACCTTCAGTTACGGAATTTGTTCTGCCAGTCTTTGGGTCATTTTCTGGGTTATTTACAGGGATGTGAGCATTATCTAGTTGTATCAGTGGGATAAGGTGAGCTTAGGGTCCTCCTATTCTGCCATCTTCCCAGACTTTCCCAATACCACATATTTTTAAATGCCGTACTAGAAGTTCAATTTAAAGTTATGACATCTCATTTTCATTGAATTTTTTATGTTCAATAATAAATATTGCCTTTTCCAATTTTAAGATCATAAGATTTGCTTTAAAAAAGTCTCCAATATACTTGCACACAAAGGAAAGGGTAAAATTCATGTTTAAGCAAACTAATTGCCTGGAGAACATTACAGTTGACGCTGGCTGTATATTCTTCTAGGCTGTTTTCAAGATGTATACACGTGCTCACATGAATGCAACACACATGCATTTTTAATGGAATCATGCATATTGTTTTGCAACTTGTATGTTTTACTTCATACATCATGCTCACTTTCCCTATCACTAGACAAAGGTCTACATGATAATTTCATGATTGGTAGTATTGTATTCTGCTTTAGTGATCCTCTGTTGTTGGTAAGTATCTAAGCTGTTCTACATTTCACTACAAAAGCATCACTTTCATTCTTCCTTATGTACATTTCCATGAACTTGTGTGGTCACATTTTTTCAGTATAATTTTAGAAGAAGAGTTGCTGTGGCAAAAGTATTCTACATTTAAAGTGTTATGATGCTGGATTCCCAAAGGTCTTCCAGAAAGTTTGCACGAATTTCTACCCTCCCTAAAACCATGAGAACCCAATTTCTTCACATTTTTTTACCAGTAGGTGCTTTCATGCTTTTTTATCCTTGCCAATTATTTAGGTGAAACATGGCATCTCATGTGAAATTGCCTTTCACTCATTACCAGAAAGCTTCAGTATGTTTGTAGTTTTTATTGATCATTATCACAACTATTTTCTTGCAGTCATACTTTGTGAACATTTCTTATAGTAATCCTTTTTGTATCATATATGTTGCAGATATTTTTACTGATAAGTAAAATAATCCAAAAGTATTTTTATGATGTTTTAGAACTATTTAAGTTGTGCACTTTGATGGCATTAAATGTATCATTTTCTTCATAGAATTGTGCCTTTGTAATCATTCTTATTTAATAGAATCTTCTTGACAGTCAAGATCATTGTAGATATTTATTGAAAATATTTTCTGGTTTTTTCTATGGTTTCACTTTTAAAACATTCGTGATCTTGGGGTACCTGGCTGGCTCAGTCAGTTAAGCATCTATCTGTCTTCAGCTCAGGTCATGATCTCAGCCCAGGTCAGGCTCTCCCCCCTTCTCCAATAAATAAATACGATCTTTTTAAAAATATGTTATCTATATAGATTTTATTTTAATGTGAAGTGTTTTATATAAGTCTAATTTTACTTATTTCTCCCCCCAAAACCTACAAATTGCATTTTCCACATCATTTATTGAATAAAACACATTTCCCACTGATTTGAAATAAATCCCACCTTTATATTATATTAATCTTGAGCTCTTATCTCTAGAGTCTGTCCTGCTTTATTCATCTGCTTATCCTGCCTCCAACCCCATATTGTTTTGATTACTCTAATGTATTAAACATTATAACTTATTTAATATCTGGCACTGTAAGTTCTCCAAACTGCTGTCTCATTTTTCCTTAGTACTCACACAGATTAATTTTTCTGCATGACCTAGAATCTTTTATAAAGTTTGAAAATAAATTTTATGAATTTATTTTTAATATATGAGTTAAGCGTGTCATCCTAGAGAAGTGTAGTCAAGACAGAATGTAAATTTAAACATTCATTACATAATGGCAAGGTATCATCTCATTTCTGAGCTATGTCTAGAAAAACTAAGTCACTCCAAAATTGATTCTTTAGCATTTTATTATATACATAGTACAAGGTATTGGCTGGTTTTCCTGGTTGACCAGCAGTTCCAAGCCATTATATTGTAATTTTATAAAAGGTTAACAGCTCATCTGGGGCTATGTTTTTCCCTACCTGACTAAGTGAGTACTAGGTAAGTGTAACTGGAAGACCACTGCTCTCTGAATTACAGATTTGCATTAGATTTAAGTTTGAAGGAGGTGTGTTAAATCAGTTGTCTTATAATAGGATTTTTAAGGATTATTATTTGTTTGATTTATAATATTACTTTTTGTGGAATCAGGTGTCAGTAAAATTAGTACTGTGGTGTTCTGTATCTTTACTTGTTCTTCTAAGTCTAATGTCTTCTTCTGTGCAACTTCTGATATGTCTTATCATGTAATTTTCTTAAGTAAACACAACATTCCAAAAATGCATATATGAAAGAAGGAAATGAATAATTTATAAGAACTATGTTTGTTTTTATTTCTCCCTCCCTCTTTTGGATCAATTTAGTAAGGCTACAGGCTATAACCTTAAAGGCATTGGAGCAAGAAAGACATAGATGGGGTCAAGTTACTTTCCAAGCACTACCAGCTGTGGGATCTTGAACAAAGTTTGGGCTCTTCATTTGTAACATAGGGAACAATAACAGTATCTGTTGTTTTGAGCATCGTATTAGATGATATATTTATAAAGTAACTAACACAGTACCTGACACAACTAACGGGCACTCCCTAACTTTTGGCTATTTTTGTTATTATGCAATCTAATGACATTGTGAGAGAGGCTAATATTTCATAAAGCTTTAAAAATATATTTGTTGCTTTCCTTTATTTTTTATAATTTTCAAACAGTAGAATGCTGTAGTCCTCAAAATTTGTTATGCTATATTGTATCAATTAATTTAGTGAGGACCAGTTCTACCAAATGGCAGCTTCCATCTGACATCACCTTTTGTAGGGCTGAGTCAGAGTTAAAAGAGAGATCTTATTTATATTGAGCATTTTGATTCATGCATTCAACAAATATTTACCAACTATTTAGACATGATTCTTGATTCTAGAGATCAAGAGGTAAACAAGAAAAAAGACATAGGAGGCAAACATATAATATTCTATATAATCAGTTGAATGAACGACGTAATTCCAATTGGTGATAACTACCATAGCTTTTCAAAAGTCTGCAAACTAGTTTCTGATAAATTATTAAGAGGGGAGGATTTCTAAGACCAAAGTCAATCAATTAAAAAATCATCTTTGAACTATAAGAGAACCTATGAGAATAATCAGAACTCAGGAACCTGCCTTCCCATTTTGCTTTTTTAAAGAGATCTTGACCAAGTGACCTAAACTCTTCCCCTAATGATGAAGTTAGGGCTAGATGAGCTTCAGAATTCCTGTAAACTGCAAATATCAATGATCTGTATTTTTTCTAAGCAAAAAGAAGGAAACATATTATTTATAAGATAACTAAGGCATACAAATATAAAATAAAATAAACATTGTGAATTTCAGATCATAAATTAGAATCTGATATTCTACCAATGTTATATATTGCTTCATTGGACATCTAGCCTATTTAGCAAATAAATATATGAAGTAAAAAATTTCCTCTTCCAAATTCCTGCTCTCCTATGCCAAAAGGTTTTTGACCAAAGATATGCATACATGTCTTATGTGAACAGAGATGTTTTAGAAGGATCAAAGGAGGTCAGATTTCTGAAATGTAAACTCACTGTCCTAGAACCTGACATATTCCAGTATGATCTATGGTCAGAACTTGTCTCAGCCTTTGTCTTATCAAGGATTGAGAAAAGTGTCAGAAACAAGATAATCATAATATGTGGGATAGATGATCCAGGAACTAGAGTCTAGCAAGAAGGAGGCAGAGAGATTGAGCAAGAATTTCTCTAAACCAAGAAAAAGCCAGAGGGTCAGATTAGGGAAAAGCCAAGAGCTCAGAGAAATTGGGTCAAGTTTCTTTTACATCACAGTCAAAATCAGGAATGTTCTTTATCATCTTGGAGAGGTCTTCAAACATATGGCTTTCTTTCTTATGTGGTATTTACCTCTTGACCGAGTCCATGTATAAAGATGTAGTTCATTTCAAAGAAAGAATGATGGAATTATTTTGCTCTAGAATGTTCAGAAGAAGCCAGATAATAGGTAGTAAGGCTGCTTGATACGAGGTTGACACAGAGCTATGCAAACTCTCCCCACTCTTGCCAGAGGTCTCAGAAAGCCTCCATTCAGTGCCTGCAACTGGAGGAGGGCAGGGTACAGCAAACAGCGAATTGCTGCTGTGTGGTCATGACCGCAGTGTTTCATAAAAGGGTATTGGTGTGAACAGGGCAGGGTTGTTGTGGCAAATGGACCATAAAGGATGGAGAAGGGCTTGTACATGTATGGGAGCAGAAGGAAGGCTTGATTTCAGGAAGGAAGCAGCTTCAGCAAAGATGCAAAGATGAGGGTCAGTGTGATGTGTGACAGCCCAGTAGGAAGACCGGCTGATGAGAGCAGGAGGCAGACATGACTAATGGCGGTTTCTGAGCTGTTCCCAGTAATCATGACTGTTTTATGTACAGAGCACAGCAAATTCCCAGCAGTGATTTCTTAAATGGAGACATACAGATAACTGGGAGCATTTCATAATGTAAGAAGCAAGATCATTTGTCAAGGGATGGGGAGAAAAAGGCATTATCAGTTTTGGGGGATTAAAAAGGTTTTCAGACAGCTGTTCTGGGAAAGTCCCAGGGATTCAGGAAAAAATAATGCCACAGAAATGGGGTGGGATATTTTGAGCGGCTGTGCCACAGTTCCAGGTCAATGAGCATGGACTGGCGCTCTATTTAATTTATAACATTTGCTGGTGACACTTGGTGGTCTGGGATGAGGATTAGGCAAAGAATAGAAAGGGGAGGTGGGGACCAGCAGAAAGGGGAGGAAATCCAGCTGTTGATGAGGAAGACCATCTTGCCGAAATGGGGCAAACCGTTACATTGCTTTTGTCATTACAAATTTAATCTGTTGAATTTGTCATGTTTTTCTTCCTTACCATTCAAAATTTACTTTCATGGGACAGCAGGAAAGCAACAGTGATAACCCTGGACAAATAAAGATGCACAAAGATAATATACCATTTAATGGGGGGAAAAAACCCAAATTGGCCGAAGTTAAGATGGGAAATAAAAGATGAGACAAAACACAACAGAAAAGTTGCTGATGGTCACAAACAGTTTTGTTAGCACAGTGAGGGCTGCTGGTATAGATTAACAAGAGTTCGGTGGCAAGAACACAGAGTAGCCCTCCTCGCGAGATGCAGCATATGCACACCTGGACCAAGGCGTTCTTTCACTCCTGTACTCCTCAGTGCCATGGTATCTCCTGGGGGAGATGCCAGGAGGTCAAAGCCTTCCCTTTGGGGACTTAGCTTACCAGTGAGCTAGAGAGAGAGGACACAACCCTGAGGAAAGGTCTTTCGTGGGAAAAGTGCTACTTGTCCCCATCTGTTCCTGCAAACTTTAACCCAGTTTTCCACAAAGAGGTCTATAAGACAGAATTACCTGAAGAGAAGAGAAGAGGAGAGGAGAGGAGAGGGGAAGGGGAGGGGAGAGGAGAGGAGAGGAGAAGAGAAGAAAAGAAGAGAAGAGAAGAGAAGAGAAGAGAAGAGAAGAGAAGAGAAGAGAAGAGAAGAAGAGAAAAGTCAGACTCAATGACTCAATTTCTTCATGCCAGTCTTGGATTGCAGAGTGAGGAGTTGGTTTTGGGAAACCTCTCTAGGTGATTTGGAAGCACAGGCTGACTGGAGGACCAGTCCGCAGGGCACATGACTGGTGTGCCAACAGGTTCTGGTTGTGTTTGGGTACAAAGACCATCATTCTGATGGTTGGTGCCCAAATTACAGCAGCAGAAGTCTATTCTAGCTGAATTTCTGGTACTTTCTATCCAGTCATTCTAAAAACCATGTTGAGCATTGCTGTGGTTATTATTTCTGGGACTTTCCAGAGTTTATCGAATATGCTGACAAACCACCCTCTTTTCTTCCATCACCACATTGCCTCTGCCATGTTTTTCTTCTGACTGGCTTCCCTACTTGAGGCCAGTAAAGGAGCTGTCCTCTTGGCTCTGCTGGTTTCCCTCATGTGTGAGGAGCAATGCCCAGATGAAGGGCACCAGCTCCAGACTCTCCCAAGGCCAATGCTTGGGGGCAGGAGGTGAGGGGCCCCTCTCTCAGTTCACGGCTCCATCTTGCACCCCAGCCTGGATCAGTGGGTGCTCTGCCTCAGTTTCTCCAAGAAAGCAGCTTCTTCCATTTCTGGTATCTTGCTTTCTTGGTGAAGAAAGATTTCTACATGATCTTTCCACAGGAACACAGGGCATCTGGGGCCCATGGCTTCCTTCCTCAAAGGAGATGGCTCACCTTCCTCTGCATTGCCCCTGGAGCCCCACTGCAGAGCAGGGGCCCTGCTGTCATTTTGTTTTAACTAAAATGTCCATTCACATGGCTTACTCAGAACAGTGGCATACTCTTCCTCAGGGGAAGTTAAGCCTCCGCTTGGTGGGAGATAGAACTCAGATTGTGGTTTTAAGTGGCAATTGTTCTAGCTCCTACCTGTCAGGTTAAAACACACCTGGTAGACCTGTTTTAGATAAAACACTTCAATGAAGAACCAAATTTTTATAACACCTGGCTCTTCTGAAAGAATACAATTGCAGTCTTAAAAAATCCTCCTGGGAACATTAATAACCATGATAGTTTCTAGTGTTTCTGTTTCCTTCTGTTCTTCAGAATCTGGGTCAGAGGGTTTATTCAGAGTACATTTTGTATGTGTTGGTGGCTTATTCTTTCACTCTAGCAATATGGGAAATTATAGAAAAATGAGAGTTTTTAGTATATCTATAAATCACACCACAAGTTAATATTAATCTCTTCCTCCTTCCCTTCCTCCTTTATTTTCCACCTCCCTCCCTCACTCTTTCCTCCCACAGCCCATTTCTTTTTTCTGTAATCAGGTATTAAGCATCTAAACTACATTAGGAATCGTGCTGAAGTCTGGCACATTTCCCTCTGTCAAGTAGTTGCTGTCTTGGGAGAAAGATAGACTTGTAAAAAAATATTAAAGAATATGATAATATAGTGTGTTATAGAGGATTCGCCAGAAGCCCCAAATTGGGAATGGTTAACTTTACCTGAGGTCAGGAATGCTTAACAGAGAAAATATCATGAACTGACTCTCAAAGAAACTGCCTATATTTATTTTTCTTTAGTTACCAATACAGTGAAAGGTTCTTGTTTCTTCTACTTATGCCCAAGGACCGTTTTATACATGAAGATATAAAGAGGTTTGTCATGCTAGCAGGAAGTAACTGAAAATAAATAGAAATGAGAACAATTTCCTGGCAGGATCAATAACCGGGAGGACCTTAAGAAAGGCTGCTTTTGGGGATGTTGCAAAGCACCAATTTAAGATGTGTTGTGATGATATCATTGAAACATTTCAAAATGAATACAATAGATAAATTTAGACAGATGACATTACCCAAAAATGCAGGAATCTTAAAATGAAGTCACATGAAATGTGGAGTCAACTTACTGATATAAAAAGAATAATACTAAGAGTCTTGAGACACAAGTGATTGAAATGGAGATGGAGAGAGTGGGACATTCATAGCAGTTAACAATGACGGACTAGAAGTCAAAAGTGAAGGTTTGAATTTCAGCTGTATAACTTAGCCATGACCGTGGGCAAAATAGTTTATCTCTCTGTTTTATTTCTCTCATCTATAAAATAGGAATTCCAAGTAGCATTAGTATATATGTTTGTTATAATGATTAGATAGGAAAACACTTGAAGTACAGTCCCCTGCACATAGAAAACATTTGAGAAATATCACCTATTAACACCATCATTACTCTATGAAAAGGAAACTGTTAGCAATGCAATTCTGGCAACTTAACCCTGATTGCCTGCAATAAATAAATCATTTGCTCTCAGTTTGATCTAATCATTTCTAAGGTTTCTTCAGTGTACAGAGTTGGAGAACATATAGCAGGGCAATTATTTTTTAAGCCACTACTATTTAACTTGGTAAATATTCATTGACAAAAAGCAAGGGAATGAAGAAGAAAGAAAGAAGATGATGCACATTGATATGTCCCGTGTGAAGCTTCACTTTGCTTACTGTTTTTCTAAGCCATAGAATTTCAGAGTTACTTGATTAAAACAGTTTTAGACTATTTACACCAAAAATGTTCCTCTTAGGAAAGTTAAGATAGATGAGAGTAAATGTGTCTTAAAGCATAAGGAGTCTGAGAGGGCGCTCATCCACAGACTGCAGGGAATTCCAGTACCCAAATTCAGCTCCTTTCCAGGAGAGTTTACTAACAGCTGAAATGGCTTCACGTTCCTCGACTTATAAACAGGACGTGATAGTGCATAATTGCAGTGTCCCAGGAAGACACTGCGTGAGTGGTCTGCACATTTTAAGGAAAGCCATATTGCTTCTCAGTGGTCACATGTGCATACAGACACAAGAGCTCACGGGGCCAGTGGTCTGTCCACGCAGAGCTGAGGAAGTGACAGCTCACAAGGGTCCAGGGACCTTGGTGTATTTCACAACAAGCCCTTGGGAGAGCTAAGAGATAAAGGAGTCAGACTTATTGCTTCCCAGCCTACTGAACTGATCTGCATCTGGCTATGTCGATAACTAATTTTGTTGGGCAGAACCTGTGAGTCTCATCCCCCGCCCCCGGCTCCAGGCTGTGCCACTAAGTCCGAAGTGTTAGCATTTTTCTGAACACAAGCGATTAGTCTGCAGCTTCGGGGTTTCCTCAGTTGTCTGCTAACCAACCCTGGCTGTTTGCTCCTGCGTTTATAAGGCACATTAAACATACTCTACCCACGTGGGCTACAGGCAGATCACAAAACTCACTGATGAGGTCTTCTTCAAAATTTGACAATGACAGAAATGATACACATCAGGAGGAGGTCATTAAAAAGATGGAATGGGTCAAATATGTTTTCTATCCAAGAGAGATGGGACACTGCTAAGATGATGGTCACTTCCCATCCTACACGAGAAGGAAGAGAATAAAATAATTTTGCAGATTGGATGGTGAGATGAGACTATTCTTGCCTTCTGAAATTATTTATAAACACTTTGCAATAAATAATCTATAAATGTACATACTCTAGAAATAATATACACATATGATCAAACAAAATGTTAAAAATATATGTAACAGCTTGGAAAAGAAGACTTCCATTGAGTATTTGTGCTGAGGATAAAAAATGAATGAGATACTGGGTTTCTTTCTGAGTTGCTCAGGGTTAGTCACTCATCCATAATATGCTTGCTTTTTCTTGGTTGTTGCAATTACTTCACGATGTTGAAGAATTCAAAGTCTGTCCTTAGGCATAAAAAGTTAGATCTTTATTAGGGACCACACCAGGGTCACTAGAGCTTAGAACTGATTAATCTGCATGATTCTGAACCAGACATGTTCATGGGAATATGCCAGGGCATCACAAGATGTGCAAAAAAGCAGATCCTGGCCCTCAGAAGGTGTCTGCTATCAGTGGGGACCAGACAAACTCTAAAATGTACTGAAGCTTTTATTCTAAAGCCTTTGCTAAAAGCATCCAATTTTGAATCATTTATTTGTGATTTTAATATGATGGGATAACTATTTGCCTTCTTATCAATTAAAATATTGACAGAATACATCTTAACAAAGAATTCAAAGAAAACTGTTTCAGCTAGTCATGATATTTCCAAAATTTGGAACATGTAGGAACTTGGAGAGAGTCTTTATTAATCCTGTATGTAAGAAAAATCCTTCCATTTCCCTAACTGTACTGCATACCACACTGCTTTAGTCCACAATTTCAAAATTTATGCTATGTTTTAAAAAGCTTTTCTCAAGTAATTAGATTTGGGTAAGCTTGGTGTTCTTTATTGTAGTCCTTAACTATATTCTTCGCTCACCAGCTGCTTTCAAATCCTAACATAACCAGAGAAATGTCTGTTTAGACTGTCAGCTCCGTCCAACTTCACCAACCACTTTGTGATGTCCAAATGAAAATGTCTCGGGACATCTGGGTGGCTCAGCCTGTTAAGCGCCTGCCTTCGGCTCAGGTCATGATCCCAGGGTTCTGGGATCGAGTCCCACAGGGGGCTCCTTGCTCAATGGGGAGCCTGCTTCTCCCTCTCTATCTGCCCCTCCCCCTGCTTGTGCTCTCATGCTCTCTCGATCTCTTTCTGACAAATAAATACATAAAATCTTTAAAAAGAAAGGTCTCTAATATCATCTAGAAAAAATGTATGACGAAAACAGTGATTTTTAAAAAATCACACTTGGCTCTTTTAAGACTTCATTTGTTGCTGTTTCCTTTGCTTTATCTGTTCCTATTCTTTTGAATTCAGTAGTCACTTAGCATTCTGTCACTAAGGGTTCAGTTTCTCTCCCCGCTGTCCCTGCTGTCCCTGCATTCCGTCCTTGTTAGGTGCAAGTCGAAGGTACACAGTGGTCACAGATTTGCAGGGGGCTCATCCACACCAAAGCCTTATGAGCTCTCCTGAAACGTGCTGCAGAAACACCTTTGCTCTTCCCGGGGTGAATCTGCTGTCTCCACCAGCCTCGAGGGGTGGAGGGGGGCGGGGTGAGGGGGGCAGCACAGGTGGCAAATGCAGATGTGCTTTCAGGGGCTGCTGATACTCGACTAAAGCTCCGCTACACCTCTTTGCAATTTTTAATAAGTAAAGTTACTTAGCATATGTGGAAGCCCAGATTAAAGGCTTGTTGCAGTCTGTTGTGCTAACAAAGCGTGGACCGAGGGCTCCCCGAGCGTTCATTGGTGTGCCAGATCTTAAAAGACTTGGAAGCGCTCTGCGGCTGTGTCCTATCAGCGCTCAGCGGACTAATTACACATCAGCGCCGTAAGCCGTAAGCGTTCCGGGAGGAGTAATTGTAGTAGATGATTTCGGTGATCTGTGGCTAGCACGCTACTGAGAGACTTGTTTTGAATTGCACCTTTCAGTCCATCTCCTAGTGCTCTGAGGATGCGCCGAGGCATGAGAGAGCCGGAAACACTTGGGTACCCACCAGAGCACGCTGTAAGCCCCTACCCCGCGCCTTACGTGCTTCCGGATCCGGGGATCCGAATGACACGCTCACAGCTAGACCACTTTGTATTCACTTATTGAACACATAGTCATCGGGGCCCAAAGGAAGGGTGAATGAGGAGGAGAGAGGAAGACTTACCACTCAAAGCTCAAGTGATGAAAAATCTCTTGGTCTCCACATAGCTCATGTTTTTCTCTCTAAAATAGAGAACAGTAGGGGTTTAGCCCTAGTGATTATGACTCAGAGAGCGGAAAGAAAGGAAGTAGCTTGATAGCTCATTTTGGAATGTGGCCTGAGCCAGTGAACAATCCAAGCATGTTTGATCACCAAAGTGGCCAGAAGGAAGTGTGTAATGCTCCACAGAAGAATTAATGATATTTAAATGTAGCAAAATAAGGGTCAAAGAATATTCTTATTTTCAGATAGTGCGTCAAGGCTAAGTTAGGGGGAAATAATAACCTAAAGACAGGAGCCTTGCTAAATGCTTTAGATTTTATGTTTAACTTAGCGTTTTGGATAATACTCAAAAGTCTTTATATAGTAATCTTGTTATTAGAATCCATTCATTAAGATTTATTTAATCGGATAGAGCTATACTGAAGACACTTTTATGATATTGGGCAGAGAAAAAGTGTTCTAAGTACATAAGGAATATTAGAGACAGCTAGGGAAAGCTGAGCAAATTTATAAATCACTTTGAAATATTCAGTTTACATATTATAATTCTTCCTACTAATTGTAAGTCATTCTTGGTGCTTTTTAAAAACAGGCCCTAAGAGGCATCTGTCAATGTTATAGCTTAATTTTTATTACCATGAAGGACTGAAAATAGTAAAAATTCTTTTCCATAGAAGAATGTTTTATAATTCAGATTATTCAACTAATCCAGAAATGGCTTTCCTCATCATTAGTATAAATTAATCTTCTTTTAACCACATTTCCAAAGACTAAAAGACTCAGTAATTTGCCTTCCTCTGGAAGTGACTGCAGCCTCAGCTCCTCAGGCTCTTCCAGACTTTCCCTACAGGGGGAATGTTACAAGGCATCCACCCCCTCTGGGGGGCACACGCAGAAAACCGCCACACTGCTCTGGGGTTTTTTCCTCCATACTGGGATTGGCTTATTTCAAGATGAATACTTGTCCTATGGGAAGCAAGAACAAAAATGAAAATCTAAGTAACCAAAAAGGTTGACTATGAAATTTAAAAGCCTATTGTCGCTGGCTGTGACAGGCAGTTTCAGAAAGTGATGCATTTGATTGTTCAAAAGGATCTTTCGGTGTGATGGAGAAAATATGTGAATTAATTACACACGAAATCCAATGCTGTTCAGCCTCTGCCTAAACAAAAACAATGTTTCTGGTAAATAATTCTTTAACCTTCATTGTTCAAACAAACATTGGTTTTTCTAACATTCTTGAAATAATTATAGTTTTAATTTTAATTTTTTTCAGTTTTATGTTAAAAGTAATGAGTTTCTATTATTTGGTCTGAATTAGATATTTTTTTCACAACGTTCAGGACATGACAGGGATGGAGAGGATTGATTGGGCACTTAATATTGTTGGGCGGCGTGTCACGTGCTCTCCGTACATTATCACATTTAATCCTAATAGAAACCCCATGCGGTAAATGTCATTTTCCTCATTTTATGGATAGGGAAAGTAGGCTCAGATTAGCAACCATTATCAACTGGTTATGTTACATAACTAATAATTCCTATAGCTGGACTTCAAACCAGTTCTGATGAATCCGGAAGATGAGACTCTAAATACGGAACTCAGCAGATGCCATACAACTAATCTCCGCATGAAAATTCCATAAACAACTATTTACAAGAGATGTTTTGCTTTTCCACAAAGTTTCAATAATGAAATGAATCTAAAAATGATAAAACATTAAAGATTGATCTAAGACAAATTGCTTATTGGTAATGGGACAATCTGACAGGCTTGTCGGAGAGGCATGGATTTGGGTCAGGCCTATCTGAGTGGATGGATGTGAATTTGATAGTAGAATGTATGAGGGCTTTGGTGGTAGGTTTTGGAGTATTTGGTACACACTGGTCCTGCCCATCCTGTCCTGTTACTGAGTGATCACACAGGAACAACTCCCAAGAAGTGAAAAGTGAAGGATCACCTTCCTACCAGCCAGGCCTGTCGCCGAAGCTCCGCGGGTGTCTCCCGGGTATGGCCTACTGTGGACCACGTGGCCTAGATAGTCTTGAGGCCAAAGAGGACCTTCTAGTTCCCACCTAGCATAAATTGTGATCTCAAGGTTTTTGTCACTGAGTGACCAGCAAGCTTGGGTCACAAGAAGGGGGCTCCTGGCTGAACTGCATGAACTTCTCATACCCTACTTTTGATTGACCCCATTCATCATAAACACAGCCCAATTAATGAACTAGCACTGCTGTGAGATTAGCCCTCTCTGTTCTTAGTGACGGGAGATGAAGGAGGTTGCTAAGGAGCAGGCAGTGGTGCTCAGTATTCCTTTTCCTTCTGTACTGATCAGGACCTGAAGGAAGAGATGGGGAGCATTTTATCCCTCTTGAGAGTGGGCTTCCCACCAGGGCCAGTCCGGGTGGCTCCAAGTGAAGTCATACCTTGTATATGGAAAGTGGGTGTTGGAAAAACCGTTCATCACTATCTGACCTATCTGTATTTTGATGGGTTTGTTATTAATTTGAATCTGATTCACGTCCATGACCTATAAATGACTCATGCAGTTTACAGACAAATTGGAAAGGCAACAGAGATGTTACCTTTATTATGGATTCACATTTTTTTTTAAAGCAAGAATTAGTCCTCCCTTTTATTCCTCTGTCAGGGAATTGCTCTATAACATAAAACTGACTTTCATAAAATACCAGTAAATCTGAAATGCCAGATGGAGACCTTCATCTTGGCAGTTGTGAACTGTTCTTTTCCATTTCAGAGGCTCAGAATGAATACTTATCTTGTCAGTTTATGCTCTATTGTACAAAGGTTCTGTTTTGTGTAAACGAACTTCAGTCAATTTAAAACAAATTGATTTCCATCTCTAAGAATGAAACATCCTACCCTGCAAGTAGATACTTTCCATGAATGTGTCATTTACATTTGATTTCTGACCTCAGCCTTATACATTGATGTTAACATAGAAGCCTTCATATTCTCAGTCCTGAGATTGGAAAGTTCTCTGCTCACTATTTTCTCACCCAAGGACTTTGCTAAATTATGTTCTTTATATCTGAATAACTCTCCATTTCTTCTAGCTTGAATCTTATAGAATACATTGCAATTTGCTTCAATTTCACAAAGCAGAAGGGTGAGCAGTTAAAGGTGACAGAGGAGCAAGGAAGGGAGAGGAATGCATTGAAAGCAGGCTTCAGAAAAAAGAACACAGGTGATAGTCTCCGGCTTACAAATACCATTTCTGTGGAAAATTAGGCTAAAGCTGAAACTTGACCTTGGGAGAGAATATTACAGCCCTGAATAGAGTTGGTTTTGCGCTTCTGACAGAAATCAGGGATTGCTGTCCTGCTTTTTTTTTTTCCCTTTGCAGTTACTTTCGATATGTATCTCTCTTTTTCTTTAGTGTTTGATCATTATCCTTAGCCCAAATACTTGTTACTGCAATTGAGGAAAAAGCAATCCTATAATCTCAAGAAGTTTCCCCCCCACAAAAGAGTGAAGTCCAGTGATACACTTGGTGAATTCCTTTTCTCTGCTGAGGCAGTTTGCTGATTTGTTGGCATGAAATTTCAGAACTCATAGTCAGAGAAACCTCACCTACTACTACATTAAAGGAAACAACTGATGATAAACGTGAACAGTTGGCTTCTACTTTTTTTTAAAGAACTGATGGCAAAAGTTAGGTCTTCTAGAAATCACGCTGCAACTTTACTCAAGATAGTGTGTTTTAAAAAAATTTTTTTCTACAATGACATGAATTCGCTATCGGCAACAACATGAAAATACATATATACAAGGTCATTGTTCATAGTTGAAAAATCTTGGAAAAACCTAAATGCCTAAACCTGGAAGAGTCTGCCCCCATCATGGAGTACTACGAAGCTGGGAAGACAATCAGGAAAACCTCTACACAGTGGTGTACAGTGATTTACAGAAGCTATTACTAGACAAAAAAAGCAAAATGCAAAAGATAACCTATATTGTGGTACCCTTTGTGTAACAGTACATGTAAATCCATCAAGAGCTCAGCTGACTTGGGAGAGAGGACTCTGAGCTGCTGGTGTCAGAGTAGCCATAAATAAATGAAGCCTTGAGTCACCTACCACGATGGTGTAACGATGTTATAAGCAAGAGTCTAAAGCCAAAGGGAATGCCGCCCCCCGTTTCACTTCCCACCGTGGAAAGGTGCGGGGTGGAGAGTCAAGTGGTCAACACAGACATGGGGGTTGTCTCCCTGTTTGAGAGAGCCTGCTGCAGTTTTAGGGTCCCTGGGTGGGAGTGAGGGGATATAACGGAGAGATGCAAAGTGCGTACTGAGTCAGAGTGGGAAAAAGTGCCTTCCAGGTGTCCCCCCCACTCCGTAGGCAGGCCTCACCAGAAGGGCTTGAAGAAGTTGGCTGAAGGCCTCAGGTAAAGAGACCTGGGGAGAACTGAGTGGAAGGCATAAGGGGGTGGCAGTGATTTGAAGTGGGTGAAACAAAGAGAGTTTTCTGACTTTATCGTTTTGTGTATTTTGACCTGTGGAATCATGTTAAGGTTTTATGATGTTAAAAAAAAAAAAGAAATCAACAAAGATAGAGAAGAAAATGATACTGAAAGGAAGAAGTCTAGAATAAACTCTTTGAGGTGTGATTGGAATTACAGTTATCACTGTGAACTCGGAGCTGTCATAGATATTTTTGTTTGTAACACATGTATTCTTAGCTTTGTCTTCCAAGGGATTCTAGAAGCAAGCCATCTCAGTAGTGATGAGTACACCTACCACTCAGGTCTTGGTTTCTAAACACTTTTTCCACTAAAAACAAAAACAAGCCTCCTTGGATAAAGAGTTGATTCTGGAATAGGTTTGATTTGGGGGAAAATTATAAAATGCCTCTGCAGCATCTTCTTGCTCCAGAAATAAGAGGGGACACGTATGACACTGGGGACATGCCAAAAAGACACAAGGTCCAGTTTAAAGAGGATCTCATTGGCAAAACATAGGAGAATTTGAGCATAATACATAAGCATGAGGGGTGCCTGGATGGCTCAGTCTGTTAAGCGCCCAACTCTTGGTTTTGGCTCAGGTCACGATCTGAGGGTCCTGGGATCGAGCCCCATGTTGGGCTCCTCGCTCAGCAGGGATTCTCTCTCCCTCCCCCTCTGCCTCTTCCCTTGTGTGCTCTCTTTCTTCCTCAAATACATGAATAAAATCTTTAAAAATAAATAATCAAGAGATTATAAGCCAGTAAAATAAGAATCTGTATGTCCATGTAGACTTAATCAATAATCAATAAACACATAAATGAACATGTGGTTAGAAGGGCTCTTCCTTCAGTGAAATGCGAAACATGGATGGATTGGCACATTCAGAAAATCACAATTTGGAAATTTTCTTAATAACAATTGATTCAGGCAAGGACAGTAAATGGACACTAAACTAGTGAGTAGAAGTTTCATTACCAATAGGATATTTGCATGGCCTTAATTATCTCTCCAGGAAAACATTTACTTATGCTAAAAGGAAAAATGACACTGTTGCAGCCAAGTGATCTAAGGTGACACATTGGACCATATCGGTGGTGTGTGAAGAAACCTTAGGCAAACCCGAATTGAGGGGCCGTTCACACAATACCTGGCCTGTACTCAACAGCAAGTGTCAAGGTTATGAAAAAAAAAGACAGATGAAGAACTGGACCAGATCAGAGGAGATTAAAACGACATAACAACCAAATGTAATATGCAATCCCTCATTAAACTCTGGGCCAGACCATTACTTAGTGGTGAATGGGCATTATGGATATAATTATAGAATTTACAAGTAAGAATAAGGTTAGTTAAATTATGTAATATTAGTATTAGTATTTTCTGGTTTTGATAACTGTATTGTGTTTTTGTAAGACAACTTAACTATTCTCAAGAAGTACAAACTGAAATATTTAGGGGTAAAGGATCGCATGTCTGCAATTTACTCTCAAATGATTTTAGAAAAGTCTGTATGCAAGACGTGTCTGTGACTATGTGTGATATGCACTGTGTATTGAGAGAGAGAGAGATGATAAACTGAATGTGGTAAAATACCAACATTTGGGGACTCTGGATGAAGAATGTATGAGAGTTCTTTGTACAGTTCTTTTCTCTAATCTGATTATTTCAAAATCTAAAGATTCCAAAAGAAAGAAACAACAAATATAGGCTTTGGCATCAGACTCCAGCTAGAGTCATGGTTATACTGTTTATTATCTCTGGATGGCTAAACAGTGGAATGAAAGTACCCACATGATGGAAGTGTTGAAGAATCTACATGTAACACTGCACTTTGGGGCACCTGGGTGGCTCAGTCGGTTAAGCATTGGACTCTCAGATTCAGCTCAGATCCTGATCTCAGGGTGCTGAGATTGACCCCCAATTCGGGCTTTGTGCTCAGCAGGGACTCTCTCTTCCTGCCCTCTGCGCCCCCCCCCGGACCCGCTCTCTCTCTCACACATAAAAAAATAAATCTTAAAAAATAAATAAAACATCCAGTACATCTTTATAGTGTAACCTATTATAGCATTGTATGGTGTCGTTTATCTATCCATTTACCTATCTATCCGTCTGTATTTCTCATCTATTTTCTCCAAAAGGAAATTTTAAGGCATTTACCAATTAAACTACAATTTGGTTCATCAATAAAACTAATTGGATGTGTAGAAATAAAGTATAATTTGATAGTTGCTATTTAAAAAAAAAAGCTTTGTACACTTTTAGTTACTTCTTAAAGTACACAGAATTTTGAAGTTTTTAAAATGTAGATTTAATCTAAAAAAAGGTCATTTATCCAGCGCAGCCCTCTGAAATACAGCTTTTTAAATATACATCACGGCTCTCAAGATTTTAGCTGTAATGTTATGGATGGTTATTTTAGCCACCTGTCAGTTATTCATAACACTGACGAACAAAAGTGAAATGGACAATTAAAATGCCAGCTCAATCTTTCAACTTAGTTTTAGTGCAAAAAGTTTCAGTGCCTTTAGGAACCAGAGTTTTGTCCCAGTAACCAAGGGTGGGCTTCTTGAAGATGCCAGCCCGTGCTGTGAGGCAGGGGAAGTGATGTCTTCCCCGAGCTCCCATTGAAGAAAATGCGCCCTTCCTGTTTCCCCGGATGAATTTATTTCACCTCCTGCCCCATGCTGAGCCCGTGAGGAGCAATTTTTATCTTCAGTGCGTATTGGAGGGTTAAAGAACAAAACAAGACGCCTTTGAGTTTGTGTTCCAGGTTCAGCTTTTCACCCTTGTGGAAACTGACATCCTTTTCCTTCCTTTTTTGCCTGAAGTTATTGGAGAACGGTGGTGCTGATGGTAGTGGTTTTATTTTCATTTTGCCAAAATTTCTGGAAAGAACTATGTTTCCCTAGCTTATGACATATGATAGCTCCTTTGCTGGCAGTGAGTTGCTTTGATTTCCGTTTTTCCAGTTTTTATTTCCAGATTTCTCTTTGCCTTTCAGGTCGGAGTCTGGGCAGGGCAGCAATCTTATCTCTTTATGATCCTTCCTAGAAAATTTATCTTGTTCTTGAGCCTGCGGGACTGTTCTAAGGATGTCCAATTTTATTTTTTTATTTTTATTTTTTTGTTTCTCAAAGATTGTTAAGCCTTTACTAGAGTCATGCTCCTTTTTCTTTGCTGATACAATTCCCTTCGAGTATTGTCAGGCTAAGTAAATAGCATCCTTATGATAAAGTCAACCCTTTATTTCCATGGTATCTTTTCCTCCTGTAGCATATTCTTCGGATTTATTTTTTTTCTATTCTTCTTGTCTATTTCCTTTTACTTTAAATTGGGAAGCGTTCCATACAGAATTTTATTTTAAATCCAAGGAAGACTGATGAAAGTGTGCTCACGATAATCTTAGTTTTTCTAGCTCCTCTCTGGGGGTCATTAATCTCCAGACTTTGTTCCAGTTTCTGCCACAACTCCTCTTTGATGGTAAAGGGCCATATAAAACCAGCTCTAAATATTATGCACATTGCTCCGTGGTTCACTTCTCAGCCAAGGCCATTATACACAGTGACCCCTGAGAAATAAACACCTCTCACCCTTTGTCCATTTTCTCAGGAGCTTCACAATTGACCCAAACCAACAAGATGCCCAGTGTAGCCCCTAGAGCCTCCTAGGACAGAAAGCTGAATGGAGAGGGGTGGAAAGTGGACGTGAAGTCCTGATAGTTTCCAAGTACATGTTTCTGTTTGTCACTATATTGTGCAAAATGACCAAACTCATACATATGTTTTCTACCTCTTGTTTTTGAACTTCTGCCATCTTTTGAGAATTTGTAAGGATTTCCATGATAACTTGTAGCCATGCTTTCCTACTTCCCTTAAAATTGAAAAAAGAAACTCAATTTTTTAATCTCAGGCAATTCAGTTATACCTCATTTCCTTTGGTAATTTTTTTCAGTTGAGCTTCATTTTTTTTTTATTTTAGTATCTTGCTTAAGTGTGAGGTGTCTTATAAATACTCCTTTAGTGACATCTGAAAATATATCCACAGCTATAATTTTCAAACTGGGGTTGTATATGAAAGCCTTTCATTCAGCTATATTAGAATGGCATGTAAATAGAGCACCTGGTTGTTTTGAATGTATATTGATTCTGGTTTTTTAAAAAGTGTTCAAAATTTAGTGTTTATGGAATGGGGTTATTATAGATGACTCGGGATAGCTATAAATTCAAATTGGTTTGGAACTATATTGCATGCCTTTGGGGGATGCTAAGCCATTTTCCTTACATTTTTCCTTCCAATATCGTATCATTAAGGTAATAACGTTGTCTGCCAGAATTTGTTGTGATGAGCAGATGGATTACTAATATTTTGTTGATTAATTTCTTACTCAGCTCTGCTGTAAAACTTAATTGATGATTCTGCCATCAGCAATTTAAGTGGTCCCTATTAAGTTTAGTCTTAGAGACTGAAAAACCCTTGCCCTTAAGCTTTTTTTTTAATTATACATTTTTATTTTTAGAGATAATATCCAAAACACCCCCATTCCTAGCTGAAGAAACATGTGTTGTGCTATAAAATTATTCTCTGGCACGGTGTTTTTAAAAGCTTTGATTTCTTTCCTAAAATGTGTATGCTATTATGCTTAGGAATGATATTATTATTATTGAGGGATATTTTCTCTACATTTTTAGCATGAAAGAATAAACCCCATTGCCTTTCTTTAATGATATAATTGAATCTCTGTGAGACACTTAGACACTTTTTCCTTCATATCATTTCAACATGACTGCAGTACTATATCCTAAATCCAATGACAACTCTCTAAAGGCACAGCCCTTCATGAAATAGAGAGAAATGACTAATATTAACATTGCTTTACAGGCATAGTTAAATTAAAACAAGTTTTAATGCTCATTTTCTACCATCCTTCTAAATACGTACAATGCTTGGATCTTGGCTGATAACGCACTTTACCTTCATTCATCCATTCTTTTCACTGGTTCATTTATTTAGCTGTATATACAAGGGAGCCCTACAATATGCCTGACACTGTTCAAGTTCTAAAAATACAGTTATGAATAAGAGAGTCACTTACTTCTCTTATCAATTACCTCGTATATTCTCAGAGTGGGAGGAAAGCAATTCAAGAGAAATAAATAAATATTTATTTATTAAGATTAATATCAACTAATGACAAGTGCTGTGGTAGAAGTCAGTATGGAGTCACATCATCCAAAGAGAAAAGGAGAGGGATGAGATGCTACTTTAGATTTGGTCTCAAGGACCATGAGCTGAGACATAAATGGCAGGAAAGAGCCAGGCATGTGAAGCTCCAGAAGGCAGAGTGTTCCAGGCAATCTCTAGTTCAGAATTTTTTGAGCAGGGAAAGAGAGTGCCACATCTGAGGAATTAGAAGAAGGCCAATGCGGTGAGGATGGGAATGTGGTTGGTGATGGAGACGAGGCTGGCCCAGCTCATGTAGGCTTGTAGACCGTAGTGAGAAGTTTGGATTTTGTTTTCCAAGTGGTATAAAAACCTAGAGGAGAGTAAGTAGAGGGAGAGTATCATCTGGCTTATATTGTCTAAAGACTCAGCTTACTGTGGAAAAAAAATGTGACAAAGCATCAGTTTATTGTGTAAGACTATTTTCCATTCATCTGCTTTCTAAAATCCCAATAATTGTCAGTAGCTCATTCAGTTTAATCAACAAATACTTATCGATTGACTACTGGGTGTAATAGAACAGTGCTAAATGGTGAGAAACAAAATGGGAAAAACAGATTTTAGATAAAATAAAATCACACAGATATTTTAATTGTTTAAAAAGAAAATGTTGATGCATTTGATAGCAACTCTAAGAGAAATACCATTTACCTAATTTAGTTCAAATAGAATAGCTTTGTTTTGATATACCTTTTTAAATTAAATTTAGCAATGTCACTGTCAACATCAAAATCAATAGGTATATATTTTTATATTATTTTGAATTCACCCATGACTTTAAAATCCCAGTTATTAATTCATATTATAGGATTCATTTTAGATAATAGAATAATATATAGCCTTTCTCTTTACCATCTTCTGACCTTTATGCCTAGCACCAGTTTTTAAAGTTAATTTTTTTCCCCAGAAAGGTCAGGTTTGATATATTAGCAAAGACCCTGAAGTTCTGTATCTCACCTGCTTTAAAGCTAACTTGGAAAAGTAAACTGAGCCCAAAGAGCTTTTATCATGAATACAGTCTTTCTTCTCTCTAGCCAGAGGCGTTCTTGGTAGGGCAATAGGTTCAGGCTGTCAACACTCAAGCAAAAAAGCAAGTAAGAGCTCAAGAGTTGCCTCTCTTTTTTCCCTTTTCTCCTAGAAATTTAATATTCCTGCTGAAAGCAAGAGAGACAGACAGATAGACAGAGAGAGAGCAGAGTTGTGTTTCATTGAGCCTAATCTCCCAAGAACCTTTCTCTTGCTTAAGCAAAGTGACAGGTCAATTTAATTTTTAATGATGTGGTAAAATGTCTTACTGTATGTTATAATATGTTTCATGAGCCTACAATTTTTGTCTTCATTCTATAGAACTATTTCTTACAAAATTCCTAATTTGTTCAACTTTCAATGGCATTTTATATTGTCTTCTGCTTTATTCCCTTTCTTATCATTTAAGAGTGGAATGTAGACCAAACTAAAAGCCCTCAAAATTTGAAACCTTATCTTAGAAGAAACACATATTTGAAATGTTGTCATTTTCTTCTTTAATTGTATTAATATATTTAATATCAAATATTAGTTTGATGTTTTGTACTACCTTTCTTTAATTTTTTTCCAGATTTATACCTTGATTTCAAAAGCTATTAATGTAAGATTTATTTCATTTTCAGTAAATTATTTTTTAGGCAAATCCTCTTCATTCCTAAAGACAAATAATATGTTCCTAAAGACCATATTTTAAGTATTTTGCAAAATATCAATACCAATTCAAATAAAACATTTTCTTTAGTCTTTTCCTGTAATTTGACTCATCCTGTTGACCCCAGCATCAAAAATATTTCCATGAAAGTTACTTTCCATTCACAATCAAACTTGAATCTTAAAGCTGATCAATAGCTAGATTGAGACAATCATTGCTTATAGCAGAGAAAGAGTGTCTGCATTGTGGTGGATGACTTAATATGTGTACTGCAAGTGGTCTAGTTCTTGGGCTGTAATTTTTCAAAAGCATTTTTAGAAAACTGTTGGTACTGTCATTATGTTTGCTTCACTGAGTTTAAGAAATTTGTTTATTGCCATTAAAACTTTAAATACTCATTATTCTTAAGCAAATAATTAACTAGTAATTCTCAGGTATTATCTCCTAAGACAGTGGTGGTCTATGACACCCTCTCCGATAAAGCCCTAATTTCTCTTTGGTGAGTGTCCTAGATCCCAAGATTTTCAGGTCTGGAAAGGAGTTGCTTCAGGGTGAGGATACCTTGCAGTCTTCTTTCTTCATCTTTTCCTAGGCTTACATGAGTCAACTTCCAAAATTTGTGTGGTGATAACAGGAAAAAAAGTTTGAAGCTGGGAGAAGATGATTCTTGTCATCTATCTATTAACCTACGATAGTCTAAACTGAATGAAACTGTAAAAAGAATGCTGCTTCTGTTTTGATTAGCACATTCAGGGCAAGCTAGATTTTTAACAATTGTTGTAATAATATAGTGCCTCTCTTCCACTTCCATTAAGACAGTGAATCAGGGACTAGATTTATCCCTTCCTGCTCTGAAACAAACAAATAAAAAAAAATAGAATATATGAAGTAAAGACACCAGTAACAAGCCAGTGATTCCTGAGAGGCAGAGAAAAATGATCTCTCTGATTGCCCCATCTGACTGCCTAAAGAGATTCTTCAAGCTCTGGCACAGGGAGAAATATCCCAGGCAGAACCCACGAGGTTCCTGCATTTGAAAAGACAGATATGAGAGTCTGGAAGATAGAATTTGTAGGACAAAGTCTGGAGGAAAAAAAAGTTATATAGAGAAATAATCCACAGATTACAGTAAGAACTACCTGAAAGGATTAGTTCCTGCACAGGGCTGGAAACACTGCTTCTTTCCAGCAACCAGAGTGGAAAACTTTACACTTAATGAGGCACTAAATAGAATACTCAGAAGTTTTCCTCAGTAATGGGAAATAATTTTCTCTAAATGAAATGCTTCTCTGGCCTCAACTACATTTTTTTTTTAAACAAGACCCTAATGGGTAAAAGAATTACTGGGTAACTAACTATATTCTAACACAAAGTCCAAGAATATTTCTTGGAAAACAGAAGTCAAACATGGCAAATTAACAAATGTCTAGCATTCAATTAAAGATTATAAGTCATGCACAGAAGCAAGAATATATGATCAACAATGAAGAGACACATTATTCAATCAGAATTGAACCAGAACTGACTCAGATGTCAGAAATGGCACACAGGTACATTAAAAGAGTCACTGTACTTATATTTCATGTGTTCGAAGAATTAAATGGAGACATGAAGCCTATAAAAACAGACCTAAATTGAACTCTCAGTGAGGAAAACTGCAATGTCTGAGATGAAAAATACACTGGATGAGATTAATGGCAGATTAGATTTTGCAGAAGAAAAGATTAGTGAATTTAATGAAAACAAAGAAACTATCCAAACTGAAACTTAGCAAACTACTTTTTTAAAAGGAGAATATCAGTGAACTGTGTGGAACAGTTTCAAGCAGCCCAATATATGTGTAATTAGAATCCCTGAAAAAAGGTGGGAGAAGGGAGGATACAAAACACACACACACACACACACACACACACCCCACACACAAAACCCAAAATCTATTTGAGGAAATAATGCTTGAAAAGTTTTCAATGAACATGAAGAAAACTACATCAAGTACATGATAATCAAAGGGCTTAAGACAAGTGATAAAGAAAATAACTTTAAAAGTAGACAAAGAAAACAAACTATATACAGAGAAACAAAAAGAAGGATGACAGAAGATTTCTTGTTGGAAAAAAAACAAGAGAGAAGATAGTCGAGCAGCAGCTTCAAATGCTGAAAGAAAATCTTTCAACCTAGATTTCTATACCTAGCAAAAATGAATTTAAAAAACAAAGATGAAATCGATTTTTTTAGACATACAAAAGCTGAAGAACTCATCACTAGCAGAACTACACTACAGTAAATATTTTAGAAAGCCTTTGAGGCAGAAGGAAAATTATATCAGATGGAAACATGGGAATAAAGTACACCAGGAATACTAACTGAATGATTAAATATAGTATTTTTATTACTTAAATATTATTTAAATATTCAGCTCTTTAAATAAAGTAAAAGAATGTATTATAGGGTTTATTACATATGTGTATGTAAAGTATGACAATAGCACAAAGGTGGGTATAGAAAAAAAAATCTAAGAATACTCTTGAAAGTTCTTACACTATGTGAAAACTGGCATAACATTACTCTAAAACAGACTAATAAGTTAGAAATGGATACTATAATGTATACCATAATCCCTAAGCAATGACTAAAATAAGAAAAAGCTATAGTTGATAAGCCAATAAAGAAGATAAAATAGAGGCACAAAAATAACACAAAAAAAGGCATGAAAAAATAGCAGAAAATAGGTTAGAAATAGTAAGGTGATAGACCTAAATTAAACCATATAAATAATCACATTAAATGTAAATATTCTTGACATCTCAATTAAAGGCAGATACTTTTAGATTGGATAAAATAGCAAGATGTACATATATGCTGCCTATGAGAAACTTACTTTAACTATGAAGACACAATGTATTAAAAATAAAAGGATAGAAAAAGACATATCATGGTAACATTAGTTAAAAAAAAAGTTGGCTTGTATGTTAACAACAAACTAGATTTCAGAACAAAGAATTTAGTAAAGAGGGCAATGTCGTAATAACAGAGTCAATTCATAAAAAGGATATAATAATCCTAAATGTTTACACACTTAATAACAGAGTTTCAATAAACATGGAGTAAAAACAGGTAGAGCTGCAAGGAAAAAAAAGACAAATCCACAACTAAAGTTGAGGATTTTAATACATCTCAATAATAGAACACATTGAAAATCAGTAAGGCTGTGGAACATTTGGATAACACTATCAAACAACTTGACCTAATTGACAGTTGTAGAATATTTTACCCAACAACCAAATATGTATTCTTCTCTAGTGCACATGGAATATTGATCAAAATAGGCTATATTGATCAATATCAATATTGATCAATATATTGATGAAGACTTGGGTCTTCATCAATAGGTGAATGGATAAACAAATTGTTGTATAGTCATGCAATGAGAGTACCTGCGATAAAAATGGGTAAATGGCTGATACATTTGTTTTTTTGTAAAAAACAAAAGACCCAGTGATTTTGCCCACAAAATAAGTTTATTTGGGAATAGCAGAGGAATTGCAGCTGTGGACATGTAAGCTGTGGCAACTATAGGTAAATCCAAAGAACAGAGAAGAGGGGCTTACTTTTACAGGGGAAAGGGGGGAACTAGGAGAGTCTGTTTCACTGAATTCTCATTGGCCAGGCTGTTGCTGGGCAAAGAGAAGTTCTTCCTTCCTCCTGCTGGTGTGTGTAAAGTAAGCTGCTTTCTGTTGGGCAGTGTGAGGTATACTTCTTATGGTGAGTGGTAGTGTGTGAAAGTTTCCCCTTCTGGGCTTCCGAACTCCATTATAAATGAGGCGTCCTTTATTTTCAAATTTCTCCCTTTAGATCGATGTTTTTTCCTCAAAAGTACTCTGATTGAGAGTCAGATTTTTCGTATTTAGTGGTTTCATTGCTTGGTGCCAGGAAGGACCTTTCCTGGTTGTCATGTCTCATGTTGGAAGGAAAGTACATAGATTGGAAGCTGTTGAGGCCCGTTTGAGTAACAAGGATGGGTAAGAGGGAGAACTCTCAGGCATTCCCCATCTAAGGTAAGCACTGGAGATCACCGTGAAGTGCTGAACTAGCATCACCACGTTGGACATGTCATTTTTGGTCCAGTCATCTTGGGAAAGCTGTCTCTTTCAACTATTGTGTGCTTTGGTTCCTGGAAATCTTTATTTTCAGGCCATCGGTTAGTATGCAGGTCTAATCAGGGTTTGATGCTTTCTTTAGATGTAACACATGAATCCAAGAGTCTATTTCTTAGATTTTGGTGGCAGAAAGGTTGGTTATTAATACCTGATAGGGGACTTTCCAGTGTATTGAAGAGCCTGCCTAATAGACGAAATCTCCAGGATGCAATTAGATGTTTAAGGTCTTTGTCTCCCAGGAATGCACTGTGGAAAGATTGTCCTACAATAGCATGGTTATTCTCCACAGACGCAATTAGGCTTTATAATATTGAAGTATAATTCCCTCAACCAGCTGTGGATTAAAAGAAGCGGGTGCCAAGTGCATTGGATGTCCTGTGATTATCTCAAAGGGTGAGAGTTTATGGGTTCCAAAAGGGGTAGATATGAAGTTTATAAGGATTACTGGCAGTGCTTTTGACCAGGATATTTGAAGATCTCTACAAATTTTGCCAGTTGAGTTTTAATGATGCTATTAGTGAGCTTGGCCATGAGAATTGAGGATGGTACAGCAAAAGTGTTATAAAAATTGGCCAAATAGCACATGTCTGTGAAAGCACGTCACTCGTGAAGGAAGTTCTCTGGTCACTATGAAGTTCAAGGCGGGGGTTCCCCAGGTAGGGATGATCTTTTCTGGTAGGATTTTATCTACAGAAGTAGCAATAGCTTACCTCTAAGAAAAGGCTACAGTCCAATGAGCAAATATACCAGCCATTACTAAGACATATTCATATCCATGAGTTGGGGGAAGCTGAATAAAATCTACTTGCCAAACCTAAATGGTCCATTGGGCAATTCAGAGTCTTCAGGAGCAGTGTAGACAGGATTTCCTGAATTGTATTTTGTACAGGCAGGGCAAGCAAAGTAGGCCTTGTTAATATTTCCTCTGTGGCCTTGTTAATATTTCCCCACCAGTACTGGTTCATAAACACCATCATTTTATTAGCCCAGTGGTTCAATGCATGCACGGTAGTCAGTAATGGGATTTTTAGAGTCTCTAGCAGGACTGGATTATTATTTGGCCCTACCCAGAGTTTTCTTTTTTTCATCAAACCAATAGTTTTTAGATTTCCAATATTGTTTTTCCTGTTCTGGGGCCAAATGTTGGGCATCTGTAGTCAATTTTTCCAGGTTGTCATTTGGGGGAGCATCCCTTTGGACCAAGACAGAGATTTGGTTGGTGGTTCTTTTGGGAGCAGTATTCTTTGTGGAAATATCAATGAGGTGGTTTTCTTTATCCTCTAGGAAATCAATTTTTGAATGCCCAGGGACCTTACTGTGGCCAGAGCAGCTGGCCAAGTGTATGGTATCTAATAATTCCTGGACATAAAGGCCATTTTTAATGTTGTCACCACTGCAAGTGAGGAAGCCTTCCTCTTTCCATAGCATTTCACAGTCAGGAGCTACTCCAAAGGCATACCAGCTGTCAGTATAAATATTTGCAGTTCTGCCCTTAGCTAAAATGCAGGCCCAGGCAAGAGCATACAATTCAGCCTATTGTGTTGAGGTAGCTGAAGGCAGAGTGCTGCCTTCAAAAAGAGCTGCAGTAGCACACCCAGCGTGATGTTTCTCATTTGCACCTCTTAAATAAAGAACCATCGGTAAACCATGAAAAGTCAGCATTATCCAGCGGAGTTTCCTGAAGGTCATCACAGGGGTTCAGGAGGTGGTCTGTGAGTGAAATAGTCATGAAGAGTATCCTCTGTAGAGGAGGGAGGAAGGGTCACAGTTGAGATTATTACAGTGAGAAAGAGTTATATGAGGGACAGATTGCAAGTAGATTTCATGAGGCGGTTGGCAGAAAGATGTTGAGTGTGATTAGAATTCAGGAGAGCTTCTAAGGTATGAGGTACAAGGATGGTTCAGGGGGGTCCTGGGACTATCTCTCCGGTGGCCTTGACTAAAAGGTTGGTGGTGGAATGGCTTTGAGGCAAGGGGGTATATCCTGCCACGGGGTCCAGCTGTTGGCTACAATACGCTATGGGTCAGTGGTGTTTTTCAGTGAGTTATCTCAAGGGCATTCCCTTCTTTTGCAATTATAAAAAGAGAAAAGGGAAGTTGATAAATGGGTACCCAAAGGCAGGGGGATTTTATAAAGCTTTCTTCTAAGGCTTTAAAGGCTAAGTCATCTTGATTTTTCCTAATAATAAGGTCAGATTTGTTGCTTTTTAATAAAACATAGGGATTGGGTTATAAGAGAGAAGTCTGGAATTCAGTTTTGACAGTAGCCAGTTAGCCTGAGAAAACCTCATAATTGTCACTTAATTTTGGGAAGTTCGGAATATCATGAAGCCTATTTGAATCTAAAGGTAGCTCTTGCCCTGAGAACAAGTGCCCTAAACATCAAACTTGAGTTTGAGTAAATTGCAACTTCTCCGTGGAGACTTTGTGTCCCTTCAAGGCTAAAAGTTTTGAAAGGTGTATGCTTTTCTTAGAAGAGGCCTGAGAAGGGCACCAGAGAAGTAAGTTACCCACACGGTATAATAAAGTAGAGCCTTCAGGTAATTTTATATCATCTAAATCCACTTTAAAGGTTTGGGAAAAGTAGGAAGGACTCTCAGTAAAACCCTGGGGTTGGGGCACCTGGGTGGCTCAGTTGGTTAAGTGTCTGAGTTTGGCTTAGGTCATGATCCCAGGGTCTAGGGATGGAGCCTGGTGTCAGGCTCCCTGATCAATGGGGAGTCTGTTTATCTCCCTCTGCCCCTCCCCCTGCTCATGCTCTCCCTCACTCTCTATTGCTCTCAAATAAAGTCTTAAAAACAAACAAAAAAAAAAACCTGGGGCATCACCATCCAGGTGTATTGCTTTCCTTCCTAAGTAAAGGCAAATAGCTATTGGCTGTCCTTATCCATAGGGATTCTAAAGAAGGCACTATTTAAATCCGTCATAAAAAATTACTTTCTGTGGAGATGGAAGCTAAGAAATTATGGGGATTTGAAACAACAAGGTATTGCTGGATAACGATATTTTTTATGGCTCAGAGATCCTGGACAAATCTCTACCTGTGGCTATAGGTTTCCTTGCAAAACAGGTATTGCCAAGGACCAGTGCCAGGAGGGAGGCCCTAAGTCTTCTAATCTTCTATTATAAGCTTGATGACTTGAAGGGCCTTCTTGTGTTTAGGGTGTTAACTCTGAAGAAAGGTTTTGAGGGATCTACTTGCATCTTAATAGGAGGTGCACTGTGGATTCTACCAATGTCAGTTGAGGATTTTGCCCATATGAAAGGTGACAGCCAATCCAATTAGGACAAATGATTAGTGTCCTTAGAATTAGCTTTAGTGCCATCAGAGATGGAGAAGATAAAAGATGTTGAAGGGTCATTTGATTCACCTGGTTGGCTATTTTGGTTGCTATCGAATTCTAGAATTATCTTCCTCTTTAAGGAGAAGGGAATTCCAGAATATTTCTCTAAGAAATCTCAGCCCAATAAATGAATGGGGTGGAGGAGCTAAGGAGAAAAGGGTTATTATCTCTTAGAGGTCCTAAACAAAAGGGAATAGGCTTAAAGATAGGAACTCACTGAGGTTTATTAGTGACCCCCCCCCCACTATTTGAATTATTTTAGTACTCCGAGAGATTCATTCAGTACACAGAGAGATTCATTCCCAATCTGCAGAGTTGTTTCTCCAAACCACTTAAGAGGAAATATTAGAAAAAAACCCTATAGATCCTTGTGGCTTAATACTGAGAGCTAGGAGGGCATTGAAAAGGCTGGTCAGAGGGCTGAAGTTACCTAGAACCCTTAAGTTGTAACAATTTTTCTTCCAGTGTCCCAGCTTTTTGCAATAATGGCAGAGTCTAGGAGGGGTTTTGTTTTGTTTAGGGGCCTTAATTTGTTGGAGACTTTAGGGTCTTCCTTATAGTTGAATCCTCTAGAGTGTGGATGAGCTAATTTACTAAATTAAGTCTGGAGTAGAATTTTTTATTCCATCCTGTTCCTTTTAACTAAATGAGAAAGATCCCAATTCAGCTTATTGGTGAATGTAGAGTTGAAGGCTGCTTGGGTTGATTCCACATCCATAGGAAGGCCAGAATTTCCTGAAAAATAATTTGGAGTAGACTGTAATAGCCATGTACACATTCATTGTACTTCTGAGTGCAAGCCTAAATCCTGTGCCAATCAACAGGTTTTGGGAAGCCCTAGGGATTGCCAGGTGAGGTTTTTTAGTGATTGCCTGAGCCTGAACATATAACAAGGGAGGGCATAGGTCTCTCATTTGCAGATCTAGAGGTTTTTAAGGATCATCCCAATTAGCTGTTTTCATCCAGTGTTGGATTTGGCCTTCACCAACAAGCATGTGAACTAGCTAGGGTAAATCCAAGGAACCTGGTTGGTGAAATTCCTTGGCATATCTAGGATGATCTCCAGTAACTATGTAAAATCTTTGAATATGACTCATGGTTTGGCCTTAGTCCAGGGAACATAGGAAATCAGGGGCTTAGCAATAGGAAGGATCCTCGGAGTGTCTAATTATAAAGGGACAGGTTCTAACAGGTCCAGAGGAGAAAGGAAGTTCTGGGAGAAAATTAGATTGAAGAAGCAGAGGGAATAAAGGATGTGGGTTAGGAGACTGAAGATGGTGGAGGAGAGAAAGAGGCCTTAGATTTCTTTTTTTTTTTTTTTTGTCTTCTATAAATTGTTTTTATATCTTGGTTGATTTGGAAATGGTATTTTTTAAAAAGGTGATTTTAGAGTTCTGGATATGCTTGGAATCCTCAAGGTATCGATTGGCATAGTCATCCATTCAGTTTGTTTTATTTTAGAGCCACAGTCTTATAATTTGATTCTAAGGAAAGCAAGTTGGGGAGATTGAAAGTTCCCCATAATAGCCATTGGAATTCTAAATCATTTTTGGTTAAGTTGGTCTAATTAGCTAAAAATGCATGTGAGGAGGGTTTTTATGTTTAAAACCTTATAGCATCCCTGAAGGAGGACCCTCCTAAGAGAGAATGTAGCTGTCTGGGGGCCCATTACTCAAAACCAGAGTTTCAGATAACAGACTACTCACCAGGAAGAGCAATGCCTTCATTTAAAAACAAAACAAAACACAGATCCTGAATAAAGTTGAAAAGCTCAACTAAGAAAAGGGAGATCCAGGAGGAGATTTGCCAAGCCAAAAGGGAAAAGGCAATTCACAGAATCAGAGTACAGGGGGCTCAAGGGGGTTCTTCACATGGTTCTGGAAGTCCTTAGTTCTCAGGCGTTCATCTCCAGGTTCCTTCATGGTCACCATGCAATGTTGGCCTTCAGAAACGAGAGAGCCCATTATCTTACCAGCAAAATCAGTTTACTTGAAAATAGCAGAGGAATTGCAGTTTTGGACAAGCAAACTGTAGGCAACTCCAGAGAATGGGGGGGGGCTTACTTTTTAGGAAAAGGGGGGGAAACTGGGAGGGCTGTCTCATTGAGTGCTCATTAGTTGGGCTGTTGCTGAGCAAAGGAAAGTTCTTCCTTCCTCCTCCTGGAGCTGTAAAGTAAGCTTCTTTCTGTTGGAGAATGTGAGCTATACTTGCAATGAGTAGTAATCTGTGAGAGTTCCCCCTTCAGGGCTTCCCAATGCCATTTCAAATCTGGTTTCTTTTATTTATTTTCACACATTCAATGACATAGATAAATTTCAAAAAATTATGCTGAGTGGAAAAAAATCCAGATAGAAAAGAGTTTATACTGTATGGTTTCTATATAAAATTATAGAAAATTCAAGCGAATTCATAGTGACAGAAGGCAGGTCAAAGGTTACTTGGGGATTGGAGTGGATGTGGAAAGGGGTGGGATGGAGAGATTACAAAATGACACAAGAATGCTTTGGGGGGGTGATAGGTATATATATTCACTATCTGGATTTTGGTGATGGGCAGGTAATATATCAAAACTTCTATAATTGTATACACTTTATTGTATGTCAATAATATCTTAATAAAAATAAGACACCAAGATAAAATATTTTGCATTGTCCATTTAAAACTGTCAAGTTACAAACTTACATCACAAAAATGACTTACAGAATTTTGCGAAACAAAATTTTGCTCTAGATTAAAATTTCAAATATACTTGATTTTACTATTAATATAGGCATTATGTTACTACTAGTATTTATGTGAAATGAAATTATTAGTATTTTAAAAGTTATCACTAACCTGGGGTACCTGGGTGGCTCAGTCGTTAAGTGTCTGCCTTCGTCCCAGGGCGTGATCCCAGGGTCCTGGGATCGAGCCCCACATCGGGCTCCTCTGCTGGGAGCCTGCTTCTTCCTCTCCCACTCCCCCTGCTCGTGTTCCCTCTCTCACTGGCTGTCTCTCTCTCTGTCAAATAAATAAAATCTTTTTTAAAAAGTTAATACTAACCCAATTCTTTATTATTCTTATTATTATTAATTTTGTTTATAAAATCTAAAAGTCTGAGATATACAGTTTTAAAGTCAAAGAATCCTCTAGAACTTATTTGAGGAAACTGGTGGACAAGGGATCCTGTTTCCCCACAATTTGATACACTCTCTTCAGAACTAGAGGCAGTTACCCTGCCTTGTTGGTGCAGGGCAATGCAGGCCTTACTCTCAGCTCAGGTCATCACCCCCTTCGTTTCTTTTTCTATATGTTGCTACCACAGCACTGAGTATAACATACCATGCTACAGTCATTTTGCACCTCTTTCTACCTTCTTGACTGTGGTGCCTAAAGGTGAGCCTTTTACCTTCCTTCATGTGATCCACAGGCTCTAGCGTGTTGCCCAACGTGGGGAATACAAAACAGATGCCGTTGTACCAACAAACCTGTGAGGAAACCGTCTACTCACCCACGTGTGGAGAAGGATTTGCTGCCGTGTGCTCTTGCTCTGAGATGATTCACCACAAGTCACTTATAGTTTTCAAGAATTGTGGAGCTGGTACCAGGCAGGGACAGTCCTGTTCTTACTATCACTGACCAGTAACGTCCGGGGTACAGATGGGGGTGAGCGGTGTTAGCAATCTGACAGCAATTGCGGACACATCCCCTCTGGGCTGTTTGTCAGTTTTACATCCGTGCAGGTGGTGTCTTCTGTAAGCAGTTGATGCTGATTTTGTTTTTATTGTTATTTTTGAGTTATGATCTCTCAATATAGCAATGATTCTGAAAGGGCCGAAGAGGGGCATATAGGAAAATCTGTGATAGGCGCAAGCAATGTATAGTTTGTGTTGGCAGTGCTGGGAATCTCTCTTCATCCTTTCCTTAGTCTGTTGAGAATCTACATATCTCTCCATCAAACACTTTTGTGGGGTAAGAGCACAAAATAAAATAGAATGGTTTTCATTCTCAAAGGACCCCAAAATGATTATGGTGTTGTAAAGAAAATCACCAAACACACATACTGAATTCACGCTACTTTTCTTTGAAACATAAACCAACACCATAAATCACTTATTTCCACAGTATGATTTCCCTAAAGATCTCCCTTATATGAAGGCATTTGGGGAAGGAAACATGCTGGAAATTGACCTTTTGACAAATTCACACTGCAAATATTTATGAAGCTATTGGGCTTCTCATATACTGCCTTTTATTCTCTTGAGACTACTGGAGTCTAGAAAATTCATTTAAACTTTCTCCCATTTATTGTCTAAATAAATATTGTTTTTTTTTTTTAAGTACAGCAGTCTCAGCATGATGGGCAAACAGTAGCTAATGAAACCTGGTACCAGCCTAGAAAGCTGTAACCAGGATAACTGGCATCAAGCCCTGGCAGCTCATCTATTGTTTGCTGAGGTTATGCTGACAGCTTAATGTCGTTTAGACTGCCAGACAAACACAGCAACAGCAAAACATACGAACATTTATGTACATTCAAACGTATGTGGAAGTTCATATGTGCAGCTCATGTATTGTTCCCGATTTTATAAAGAGGTTATAAAATATTTAGTAAAACATGATTTCATGTCAATTACGATTTACACATAAATGAAGCATCTCCTAGCAGCCATTATAGCCTGAATAAAGATGTGTGACACTATCTCTAATAGGCATGCACAAGGAGTTGAGGCTGATAATAGGCTAAAAAAGACTCAATTCATGATTTTTATATCCACAGATTATCCCAAAGTGTGATTGGTATTACTTCCTCACTAACTCTTAGATGACAGAACTCATATATCCCCAAAATCCTCACAAAGAAAAGGCAAGATGAAATAATATATTTTAAAAGCTTTAAATTATCATAAAAACATTATTTTTTAATATATTCAATAATGTGTTTCTTGTATCTCCACATTATTGCCTCACATAAAACTTCTTTGTCAGCTGTATTGTTTTTCTAGGGTTATGAGGTCATCAGAGCTCATCATTGCCTGGCACCCATGTTTTGGGACACAGGTCTGGCCAAAGCTGAGCTGGCACTTGGCCATTTTTGCACAGATGGGCTTATTTATAACCATCCAAGTAATGATATATTCACTGAGTACCAGGTGTTTGTGATGAAAATGGGAGCCTCCAAAAAATATTGACAGCATTGTCCAACTTGAGGTTACTTCATATATTTTGGTTTGGGAATAGTGTCTCACTCAGCAATGTGAGCCTAAGTAATTGCTGTTTTTCTGATTTATATGGGGTGGGAGGTAGGAAGAAGATTCCATGGCAGCAATAGAACAAACAGAAGTTGCCTGATATATCTCAGCATGGTCTGAGTACACAGATCCAACAGAGCTGAAAAGTATAATGAAAATAACACTCATCAGTTCTCTACTGCCATGCCTTGGGGTATACCAGCTAGCCGGCCAGGATTGAGTTAGGTAACTAGGGAAAGAAACTATGTTCATGACATTGGGCCCTGATGCAGAAAGTCACAGGGACATTGCACAAAATCCGCAAGTTATAAATTATAACTGGTTAGGTTGAATGGCTTAGATAAAGCCTCTAGCAGTCCAGAATAGTTAGCAACAGAACCCCAGACACCTGGTTTTTATACTTACTGTTCTAAGTGGAAAGTTGTAGCATATACCTCTGAGTAACATAAAATTAATGTTTTCCTAGCTTTCCACTGCAGTGAAGAAATAAACTTTTTGCAGAAGTCACTATAATTAATGAGGACATAGGTCTACATATATAATGAGAATAACTTCATACAATTTAATGCACCAGCAGATAGAATGGGATATGTCTATGAAATAGAACACGTTGTGTTAAACATGATAGTCGCCTAGGTCCGTTTATTAGATATTTCATTGTATGTGTTTCCTGTCGTTCATGAACTTAAATTGAAGCCTACTGTTTTATATGTACAGAGTTAGACGAGGTTGTTGAGATTTATGGGTCATTTCAATTCTGGGCTACCTGCTGATATGAGTACAATGTCAGGGGGCACATTTTGTGGTTGGATTGTTTTCAGCGTGACTTCCTGTTGAAGCATGATGATTTAGATGCTTTCTCCATGTTCATTATAAACAACTTTTCCCCCCAGCAAATTTTATAACCTAACCATAAACATCTCCTCTAGGTTAATGCTTGATATATGAGATCCTATGCAGAAGACATTCTAGGGGAGGTTGTTTTTCATACTGATAATTTTCCCTTCAAACATATTCTCTAATGCCGAATAGTGTTGTTAACTATGTAAACATACAAGTATTGAAATAGTACGATATATTAATATAACTTTTTAAAAATGTACAACAAATTGAAAGATTTGGGGTGCCTGGGTGGCACAGTCGTTAAGCATCTGCCTTCGGCTCAGGGCGTGACCCCAGCGTTCTGGGATCGAGCCCCACATCAGGCTCCTCCACTGGGAGCCTGCTTCTTCCTCTCCCACTCCCCCTGCTTGTGTTCCCTCTCTTGCTGGCTTTCTCTCTGTGTCAAATAAATAAATAAACAATCTTTAAAAAAAATTAGCTCTCTAAGAATCTGCTATCCTTCATATAATTAAGCAGATATTACTTACACCAAGTACATATACATTTAGTAGGAGGACCTATAGATCAGAAAAAAGAAATTAAAGACAAAAATAAAATTCCATAGGTTTAAGGCACCACTAATATTTATAATATTATTTTCATTCAATTGACCATATTTTTGGCAAAGTTAACCAAAAAGAAAGTAAATGTGGTCTAAAGTGAAGTACACACTACTGGCTTGAGAAAGCACTCTTTGAGTCCTCCCCTGAAGGTCAGATAACCAGACTGGGGTTGTGGTTGTGCTCACTGTTGATGTGGGGAGGTCTTTTACTGAACAGCACAGCTAGGCATTGCCTGTGCTCTCGTGCAGCACCAGGGGACCTCGGGTTCCAAAAGGAGGGTCACAAGGTGTTTGTGTGTTGTGTTCTTGTCTCTAGATCTAGGCATTATACGTGTTATTTTTAACCTAATAACATCGCTCACGTACTTAAAATCATTCACAGGCTGCTGTTTCCCGTCAAGCTGCAGCCAACCGTCCCTGGAGAGGCGCCGCATCCCTTCTGATCTGGCCTCTGGCTGCTGCTCCAGCCTGGGCTTCTGCCATAGTCCCCCAGGAGTTTCTGGCTCTCAAAAGCAACTTTCAAAACGCTCTCCTCCAGGCTGGTGCCCACGAGACGATACTGCCCTTTTGGGTCAGTTGTCTTTATTTTGAATACTTAATTTAAAAAGGGTGCATGCCCTGTGTGACAATTCAAACCAGAAATAAAGAAATACATGAGTCACTTTCTCCTTTCTCCTAGTAGCAATCTCCCAAGATTGTTAATGTGAACTTTTTCTGTGTATTTCTCTATAAATTTTTCTGGACCCGTTTTATTTTTTAGAATTTTAAAATTGTATTATTTTTTTTAAGAGTTATTTATTTGAGAGAAAGAAAAAGGGAGCACAGGGGGAGGGGCAGAGGGAAAAGATCTCAAGCAGACTCTGTGCTGAGTGCCAAGCCTCAGGCGGAGACCCTGAGATCATGACCTGAGCCAAAATCAAGAGTTGGATGCTGAGCCGACTGAGCCACCCAGGTGCCCCTGGATTCATATTAAAACAAGTATTTTTACTGTGTTTTAAATATTTCTCTTAAAATGCTGATAGCACTAAATTTCATCATAACTTTTCTCACATAATAGAAGTTCTTACAACATTTTTAAGATCAATACCTGCTTAGACCAAACATTCATTTTAATATCTGTGTACTGTTCCATAACATAAATATTGAGCAAATCCACTCCTGGTGGTTTCCTTTTTTTTTTTCCTTCGAACTATGCTACAGTAAAATCCTCCTAAATAAATTATCCTACACTAGTGCTGTTATTTTTGTGAAACAGAATAACCAAAGAAAGCAACATGTATGTTTAACATTTTTATCCAGACTGCTATCACGATTTCCCAAAGGGGTTGAGGCATTCCCCACTTGCTCCCATGATCTCATTTAACACACACTCACTAGCAGTGGATCCTTTGTTTTTGATAAAGTCCCTTTTGGAAATAGCAGGTCATTCATTGCTTTTAATTTGCATTTCTCTGAACACCCATAAAGTCAGGCAACTTTTCACATTATTAGCCTTTTGCATTTTCTTTTCCTAGATTGATCATCTCATGTTCTTTGGTATTGAATGGGACAGTTTGCTATTTTGTAAAGTAAATGGCAGAAATAGTTTTTAAGAGTAGGTATATTAACCATTTGTCTACGAGATTATTGTATAAATATATTTGTCTTTTTATATTACAGAAATTTTTGAAATACAGAGCATTTTCCTATATATAAGGGAAGACTTGGTCAGTCGATATCTTTCCAAAGAAGCTCTCCCTACCACTCCCATTGCAATTTATATGAATTTCTAGGGTTTTTTTTTTCTTTCACTATTATATTAAACTGTTTTTTCCTCATTTTCATATTTAGATATTTAACATCGGTAACCTTTTCTGGAGTGATAGCCAATAATTTATTCACTCCCACTATTGGCTATTCAGTTGTGCCCACATCATTTATTAAATAGCCCATCCTTGTTTCACTGAATGAAAATGCCATATATATATATATATAATATACACAAATGCTAAAAAAGAAGAAATACTGCCAATTAAACATGACATGGCATTGATCATTTTAGAGACATTAAAATGTGAGGGAAAAAGAGTATCTCGCATGCCTTAATGATGTGGCATATTAGTTGTCTGCCCAGATTCATAACTCCCTCTTTCCTTCAAGAAACAGGTTCGGGGAAGTACTTGTTCCTTTCCTCCAACCTTGTGGTCTTACTGTGAGTTGTCAATCATAGTCTCTGCTCCTTGGGCTACAGAATGTGAGCATGAAATCCAAACGGGGCAGAGTGGCAGACTGCCCTGGGACTTCAAACATGAGAGTGAGAGAAGGGAGGGCTTGCTCTCCAGTGACCAAGAANATATATATATATATATATATATATATATATATATATATATATTTAACAGATATTTCTAGGTTCTATTTCATTTGCGTATTTATGTATTTCTATGCAAATACCATAATTCTTTGGCTGTAATATAATATAATACTTATAATGGTGTAATCATTGTAACGCCTGCTAGGGTATTTCTCTCACTCTCATTATTCAAAAATGTGAATTCTCACATATTTATTTTTCATGTGATTTTTTTTAAACAGTCTTTGTGTTCAATCTCCCTCTCTCCCACCAAAACAGTTCCACCTGGGATTCTAATATGACTGGCGCCAAAATTATATGTAAATCCTAGGACTTGTATGTAATTGATAATGACCCCTTACATTCAAGATATTTGGCCTCTTCATTTACTGAAGTCTCTACTCAGAATACTTATAATAGGTCCTTTGCTTTTCTTGCTGAATAAATATACCAGTATTTTATAGTTTTTGTCAATATTAGGAAAGAGATTGTTTTTCTATTTCAAACTTTATTTTGCTAATATGAAGAAAAACAATTAATTTTTTACTATATACTTTGTAGCCAGCTAATTAGCAAAAATTTCTCATTAATTTTCATAACTTTTAATTGAGTCTCTTGGGTTTATTAGGTATGCCATCATGTCATCTGGAAATAAGGATGAATTTGTTGATGATATGTGTTCTATTTTCTTTTCTTATTCAGCCACGGATAATACGAGTACAAGTGAGCATTTTCATTTAGTGCCTGATTATTATTGCTATTTTTGACAAATGACTTCATCATATTCATGGTAGCTGACTTTTATCTTATTTAATGTAACTGAATTTTCTTTTTATTTTCATAGGATTTTATTAAAAATGGCTTCTAAGTTTGATTAAGTGGTTGGGTTTACCACTGACAAAATCGCATATACCTCCTTTAAGTTTTGAATAGCGTGAATTAAATTGATGGATTTATTAAGGTTGAATGATCCCTGCAGTTTGAAATACCCTATTCCTACCTTACTTCTTATAGTCACCACTGCCTGGAAATATATCACATTCATTTGTTTATTGTCTTTTCCCCATTCTAGAATGCAAGTACTCTTATTTGTTTGCTACTGCATCCTTACCACCTAGAACAGTATCTGGCACAGAGATAATACATATTTGTTAAATAAGTAAACAAATGTTCTAGGTACATTCATATTTTAATATATTGCTGGATTTAATTTGTCAAGAATTTATTCTGAAGCTTTGTATCAATATTCATGAGTAAATTGGTATATAGTTTTACTTTCTGGTAGCTTTACTGGCCTTTTAAGCTAAGTATATGCTGGTTTCTTCATGTAAATTAGATGTTGTTTTATATTATTCTGATTTGCACTTATTTGGGTAGTTTACAAATTGCTGTAGCTCACAGAAGATCTTTTATGTTATGTTTTTGATTTTTCTCTCTTTTTTTTTCTCTGTTTAGGATTTACATATTGATGTCCTCACTCACATTCATGGCTGTGATCTTTTCACTGGTGCTGCCCATTTTATTAATGGGTCTTCTCTGCCTTTGGTCTTAGAGCAGTGTGTGGTTTTTTTGGTTTGTTTGTTTTCAGTTCTTAATTAATTTTTAAAATTCTTATATTCTCAAATTACATCTAAATCTGATTGAAACACTTCCTTGTATCCTAGTTTATTTCCTTTAAAATTCTTAAATTATATTCTCAAATTACATCTAAATCTGATTATAACACTGTATTGTGTCCTAGTTATATTTCCTTAAGAATTTTCTTCAGATGAAAGAAAAGAAAATCTTCGCACAGGCATAACTGACTGCACCCACAGCTCCCAGCAACCAGTTCCAGCATTTATGGGGAGGGGCCTGGACCCTCCTGGCAGTAGCCTATAACTGCCTGGGAGACTTTCCCCTCACACTCAAACCATTCACAGATGCCATCTCTGAAAATGTTTTAAGTTTTGTAATGACAGTCCTGATTAAGAAGAAGAGCTGTCTATACCATCATTTCTGCATAATCTCTATTTCATTTGCTGCTTGTATGTTTTTACATCTCTCTTTTCTGCCAGATTATATAGTCTCAGAGATGAAACTGTTCTCTATCTTTGTCCCTCCAACATCACATACATGTCTCAAAAAAAAAAAATTGAGATATGTTATTATAGTGGCACTCCCATGACTCAAAAGGTTTGATGTTCTTCCCTTATTATTTCATTTACTATGAAAGATAGACAGGATATTAATCTATTTGACTCTCAAATTGACCAGGCAATGGGAAATATATATATTTATTTATAAAATATACATGCACACATCCATCTATACATATCCCATAAGTAGAGTGGCTAGTTGGGTTTTTATTTCTTCTATTTGTAATTGGTTATACTGACATGGGAAAAAAAAAACCAACACTTAGTGTTGAGAAACTAGAAGCTTTCCCACTAAAACCAGATACAAGCCAAGGATGCCCCCCTCTCACTACTCCTTTTCAACATCATACTAGAAGAGCTTAGTAATGCAGTCAGGCAAGAAAAGGAAGTAAAGGTACACAGATAGAAAAAGAAGAAATAAAACCATCTTTGCTCAGAGATAGCATGATAATCTATGCAGAAAATCTGAAATAATCAGTAAAAAAAAAACCCTCCTTTTTCGAGTTTTATAACAACCGTATTCATAATTGTTTATAACAACTTTATTCCTAACAGAATAATTATTCATAATTCCCAAACTCAGAAGCAACTAAGATCTCCTCAGTAGGTGGATGGGTAGATAAATTGTGTTACATCCAGATACTGGAATATTATTCAAGGCTAAAAATAAGTGAGCTATCAAGCCATGAAAAGACTTGGAGGAAATTTAAATGCATGTTTCTAAGTAAAAGAAGACAATCTGAGAAGCCTACATACTATATGACTCCAACTCTCTGGCATTCTGGAAAAGGCAAAACCATGGACACCTTAAAAAGATCAATGCTTGCCAGAGGATATGGAAAGGGATGAACTGTTGGAACACAGATGATTTTTAGGACGGTGAAAACCTCTGTGATACCATAATAATAGATATATGTCATTGTACATTTGTCCAAACCTATACTACGGATATAGAGTGTAAAATACCCAGAGTGCCTGCTAATGCGAAGGATGGGCTGGGCAATGATGACGTGTGAATGTCAGTTCATCAGCTGTAACAATTGTCCCACTCTGGTGGGGGATGTTGAGAATAGGGGAGCCTGTGCCTGTGTGGGCGTGGGAGTATATGAATAATCTCCATACCTTCCCCTCAATTTTGCTGTGAACCTAAAAATTCTTCTAAAAAATTGAATAAAAGACGAAACAAAACAAAACACTCCTGAGGCAACTGAGTGGCTAAGTTGGTGAAGCTTCTGCCTTTGGCTCAGGTCATGGTCCTGGGGTCCTGGAATTGAGTCTAGCCTCCTGCTTCCTGCTCAGTGGGGAGTCTGTTTCTCCCTCTCCCTCTGCCCCAACCCCTGCTTGTGCTTTCTCTCTTTCTCTCTCGTGCTCTCTCTCTCACTCTCACATAAATAAACAAAATCTAAAACAAAAACAAAAACAAACCCCACTCCTTGTTACCATTTATTTCCTAATTTTATTCATCTTAATTTTCCTGGATATACACAGTTCATAGGTAAATTTACAAATTGTGCTTTATTTTCCTCCTTTTCTAATGAGAAAATAAAGCAAATATAGAGAATGTGAGAAACTATTAAAGCACATAAAGCACTTGCCTTTGCCCAGATTGGGCTTAAGCAGTGTTTATAGTTGTGTGTGCTGCCTGCAATAAAGAAAACAGGAATAAAAAGCTTTAAATTCTACTTGCCAAAGAAACAAGGACTTTTGAGGGGAAAAAAGTTTAGATTTCAAGTCTAAAGTCATTTCAAATGTTTTAAAGCTAGGATTTTTTTTTTATTGTTCAATATTTCTCTTTGCTTGTAGCCGAAACCAAGTTATATTATCATTTTGTGAATTACTGCTACCGGAAGGTATGTTTCTCTTGCACTTTCCATGCCCAGACTGGACACTTTAAAGCTGAGTTGCAATTCTCAGCCTCTGGCTGCTAGAGAAAAGTGACAGCATCATTCTGCCACCACTTGATCCGGGGAGTGGGGGCCATTTTTCAAATATGCAGCAGAGTAGCTTGAACAACAGCAGCAATAAAATTAAGAGGAAGGTGCAGAAGAGGCAAAGGTAGAGGAAAGAACGCTTCATTCCGAGGAACAAAAAAGGGGGATGCAGTTTCCTGTCAACCAGTTTCCCCCTCAGCGTGTCCTCATACCAGGGAGAGTCCTTTCCACGTTCCTTTTTTTTTTTTTTTTTAATTTTAATTCCGGTGCATTTACCATGCAGTGTTATATTAGTTTCAGGTGTACAATACATTGATTCAGCAATTTTATACATTACTCAGTGCCTGTCCTGGTAAGTGTCCTCTTAATCCCCTTCACATAGTTCACCCATCCCCCCACCCACCTCCCCTCTGGTAACCATCAGTGTGCTCTCTAGAGTTATGAGTTGGCTTCTCTGTTACTCTATTTTTTTTCTTTGTTCCTTTATTTTGTTTTTTAAATTCCACATATGAGTGAAATCCTCTGGTCTTCGTCCTTCTCTGACTGACTTACTCCGTTTACCATTATTACACTATCTAATTTTATCCATGCTGTTGCAAATGGCAAGATCTCATTCTTTTTATGATTGAATAATATTCATATATATATATCACACATAAATACCTAAATATGCATAATATGATATATATACACACCACATCTTCTTTATCCATTCTTCTGTTGATGGACACTTGGGCTGCTTCCATGTCTTGGCTACTGGAAATGATGCTGCAATAAACAGAGGGGTGCATATAATTTTTTGAATTAATGATTTGTATTCTTTGGGTAAATACCCAGTAGTAGAATTACTGAACATAATGGTAATTCTATTTTTAACTTTTTGAGGAAAATCCATACTGTTTTCCACAGTGGCTACACCAGTTTGCATTCCCACCAACAGTGCACTGGGGTTCCTTTTTCTCCGCATCCTCACGAATACTTGTTGATTTTTGTGTTGTTGATTTTAGCCATTGTGACAGGTGTGAGGTGATAGCTCATTGTAGTTTTGATTTGCAGTTTCCTGATGGTAGGTGATGATGAACATCTTTTCATGTGTCTGTTGGCCATTTGCATGTCTTCTTTGGAGAAATACCTCCTCGTGTATTTTGCTCATTTTTAAATTGGATTATTTGGCATTGTTTGGTATCGAGTTGTATTAAGTTCTTTATATATTTTAGATACTAACCCTTTATAGGACGTGTCATTTGCACGTATCTTCCCCATTCCGTAGGCTGCCTTTTGGTTTTGTTGATTGTTTCATTGCTGAGTAGCAGCTTTTTATTTTGATGTATTCCCAATAGTTTGTTTTTGCTTTTGTTTCCCTTGCCTTGGGAGACATACCTAGAAAAATGTTGCTACAGCTGGTGTCAGAGAAATTGCAGTCTTCTAGGATTTTTATGATTTCGGGTGTCACATTAAGATCTTTATTCCATTTTGAGCTTCTTTTTTGTGTATAGTGTGAAAATGGTCCAGTTTCAGTCTTTTGCATGTAGCCATCCAATTTTCCCAACACCATTTGTTGAAGAGACTGTCTTTTTCCCATGTGTATTCTTGCCTCCTTGGTCAAAGAGTAATTGACCATAAAATTATGGGTTATTTCTGGGCTTTCTATTCTGTTCCATTAATCTATGTGTCTGTTTTTGTGCCAATATCATACTGTTTTGATTGCCACAGCTTTGTGTAGTATGTCTTGATGTCTGGGGTTGCGATACCTCCAATTTTGTTCTTTTTCAAGATTGCTTTGGCTATTTGGGGTCTTTTGTGTTTCCACATAAATTTTAAGATTATCCTAGTTCTGTGAAAAATGCTGTTGATATTTTGATAGGACTGTATTAAATCTGGATTGCTTTGGGTAGTATGGACATTTTAACAATATTTGGTCTTCTAATTCATGGGCATGAAATATCTTTCCATTTGTTTGTGTCATCTTCAGTTTCTTTCATCAGTGTTTAATAGAGTTTTTCCCCTCCTTGGATGAGTTTATTCCTAGATATTTTATTAATTTTGCTACAATTGTAATGAAATTATTTTCTTAATTTCTGTTCTGCTACTTCATTATTAGTGTGTAGAAATGCAACGGATTTCTGTTTATTGATTTTGTATCCTGTGACCTTACTGATTAGTTATCAGCACTAATAATATGTTGTTGGAGTCTTGAGGGTTTTCTCTCTATCATGTCATCTAAGTATCATACCATCTGCAAATCATGTGAAAGTTTTACTCCTCCCTTACCCATTGGATACTTTTTTTTTTTTTTTTTTTTTTTTTTTTCCGTTCTCGGTAGAGGTAAACCTCCTTCTCCACGGGCTTCCGGGCCCAGTGCAGGAGTCGGGGCTCTCCTAGTGCCATTTATTTTCATTTTTTTTTCATAATCATATTTTTGTTATATTATGTTAGTCACCATACAGTACATCCCTGGTTTTTGATGTAAAGTTCGATGATTCATTAGTTGCGTATAACACCCAGGGCCCCATGCAATACGTGCCCTCCTTACTACCCATCACCAGTCTATCCCATTCCCCCACCCCCTCCCCTCTGAAGCCTTCAGTTTGTTTCTCAGAGTCCATAGTCTCTCATGTTTCATTCCCCCTTCTGATTACCCCCCCTTTCTTTATCCCTTTCTTCTCCTACCGATCTTCCTAGTTCTTATGTTCCATAGATGAGAGAAACCATATGATAATTGTATTTCTCTTCCTGACTTATATTTTATTTCTTTTTTGTTGTCTGCTGTGGATAGGACTTCTAATACTACATTGAACAAAAGTGGTGAGATTGGACGTCCTTGTCTTTTTCCTTACCTTAAGAGAAAAGCTCTCAGTTTTTCACCATTGGGTATGATGTTAGCTGTTGGTTTTTCACACATGGCCTTTTATTATGTTTAGGTATGTTCCCTCTAAACCCACTTTGTTAAGGGTTTTTATCATGAATGGATGTAATAATACTTTGTCAAATGCTTTGTACTGCATCTGTTGAAATGATTCTTATGTTTTTTATCCTTTCTCTTGTTGATGTGATGTATCATGTTGATTGACAGGCAAATACTGTACCACCCTGGCATCCCAGGAATAAAATCTACTTGATAATGGTGAATGATTTTTTAATGCATTTCTGTGTTTGGTGTGCTAATATTTTGTTGAAGATTCTTGCATCTGTGTTCATCAGAGATACTGGCCCGTAGTCCTCTTTTTTGTGGTGTCTTTATCTTGTTTTGGTATCAGGGTCATGCTGGCCTCATAGAATGAATTTGGAAGCTTCATTCTATGAGAATATGTATTAAGTCTTCTTTAAATGTTTGGTAGAATTCACCTGTGAAGCCATCTGGTTCTAGACTTTTGTTTGTTGTGAGTTTTTGATTACTGATTTGATTTCATTTCTGGTAATCAGTCTGTTCAAATTTTCTATTTTATCTTGATTCAGTTTGGAGAGAATATATGTTTCTAGGAACTTACTCAGTTCTTCTAGGTTTCTTGTCCAGTTTGTTGGCATGTAATTTTTTCATAATACTCTCTTACAATCCTTCGTATTTTTGTGGTATTGGTTGTTATTTGTAATCTTCCATTTTTGACTTCGTGTATTTCAGTCTTCTCTCTCTCTCTCTCTCTCTCTCGCTCTCTGATGAGTGTGGCTAAAGATTTATCAATTTAGTTGATCTTTTCAAAGAACCAGCTCCTGGTTTCATTGACCTGGTGTATTGTTTTATAGTTTCTATTTTGTTTATTCGTGCTCTAATCTTTATTATTTCCTTCCTTTATGGGTTTTGGGTTTTTTGTTTTTCTTTTTGTATCTCCTTTAAGCGTAAGATTAGGTCAGTTTTTTTTGAGATTTTTCTCACTGCTTTTTTTTTTAAGATTTTATTTATTTATTTGACACAGATTGAGAGAGAGAGAGAGAGAGAGAGACAGCGAGAGAGGGAACATAAGCAGGGGGAGTGTGAGAGGGAGAAGCAGGCTTTCTGCTGAGCAGGGAGCCCAATGCGGGGCTCGATCCCAGGACCCTGGGATCAGGACCTGAGCCGAAGGCTGACGCTTAACGGCTGAGCCACCCAGGTAGGTGCCTTGAGGTAGGTCTATATTGCCATAGACCTCCCTTTTGGAACAGCTTTGCTATATCCCAAAGGTTTTGGACTGTTGTGTTTTCATTTTCATTTGTCTCCATGTGTTTTTTCTTATTTCCTCTTTGATTTCTTGGTTAAGCCATTCATGATTTAGTAGCATGTTGTTTAACCTTATGTATTTGTATTCTTCCCAGATTTTTTTCTTGTAGTTGATTTCTAGTTCCCAGCATTGTAGTCGTAAAAAAATACATGATAGAACTTTGATCCTTTTGAATTTGTTGAGACTTGTTTATGGCCTAATGTGTGATCTATTCTGGAGAATGTTTTGTGTATACTTGAAAAGAATATATATTCCACTGTTTTAGGATGGAATGCTCTGAATATATCTGTTAGATCCAACTGGTCCAGTGTGTCATTCAAAATCACTGTTTCTTTGCTGATATTCCATTTGGATGATCTATCCATTAATGTAAGTGGAATGCTAATGTCCCCCTTCTATTATTATATTACTATTGATTATGTCCAGTATGTTTGTTATTAGCTGCTTTATGTATTTGGGTGCTCTCATGTTAGGTCCATAAAAACTTCTAATTGTTATATCTTCTTGTTGGATTTTTCCCTTCAGATTACATAGTGTCCTTCTTTATCTCTTGCTACACTCTTTTCTTTGAAGTATGTTTTGTTCCATATAAGTTTTACTACCCTGGCTTCTTTTCACTTCCATTTCTATGATAAATGCTTTCCCATCCCTTTACTTTCAATCTGCAGGTGCCTTTAGGTCTACAATGAGTATCTTGTAGAAAAAATCATAAAAATAAAACTAATCTCTTGTAGGCAGCATATTGATGGGTCTTGCTTTTTTATTCATTCCATCACCCTACCTCTCTTGATTGTTTAAAAAAGTAATTATTGATAGGTATGTATATATTATCATTTTGTTATTTGTGTTATGGTTGTTCTTGTAGTTCTTCTCTGTTCATTTCTTCTCATTCTCTCTTCTCTCACAGTTTGCTGGCTTTCTTTACTGGTATACCTGTTTCCTTTCTATTTATTTTTTTCATATTTATTACCAGTTTTTGATTTATGGTTACTATCAGGTTTATATATAGCATCTTATGCTTGTAGCAGTCTATATGAAGTTCATGGTTGCTTAAGTTTGAACCCATTCTTGACTCCCCCCACCCACCATATTTTGTACATGGTGTCATATTTTACATCCTTTTATTTTGTGAGTCCCTTGACTTGATTTTTATAGATACACTTAATTTTACTGCTTTTATGCTTCCTACTTTTCTTACTTCTATTTATAGTTTTTCTTTTCCCCTCAGAGAGTTCCCTTTAACATTTCTTGTAGGGCTGGTTTAGTAGTGATGAATTTCTTTACCTCTGTTTGTCTTGGAAACTCTTTCTTTCTCCTCTTTTTCTGAATGATAGCCTTGCTGGATAGAATATTCTTGGTTGCAGGTTGGTTTTGGTTTTGTTTTCCTTTCAGCATTTTGAATATATTTTGCCACTACCCTCTGGTCTACAATATTTTTGCTGAAAAATCAGCTGATAGCCTTATGGGGTTTCCCTTGATGTAACTGTTTTCTTTTCCATTGATACTTTTAAAATTCTCTATCAGTACTTTTTGCCATCTTAATTACCATGTGTCTTCATGTGGACCTCCTTGTGTTGATTCTGTTAGGAGCTCTCTGTGACTCCTGGATCTGGATTTCTGTTTCCTTACCCAGATTTGGGAAGTTTTCAACTATTATTTCTTCAAATAAATATTCTACTCCCCTTTCTCTCTTCTCCTTTTGGAATCCCTGTAATGCTAATGCTGTGGTACTTGCTGGTGCTGAGCTTCCTTAATTCATTTTCATTTGTTATTTTTTCTCTCTTTTGTTCAGCTTGATTACTTCCCATTACTCTGCCCTCCAGGTCACTTCCTCTAGTCTACTATTCATTCCATCTGGCTTATTTTAAATTTCAGTTATTGAGTTCTTCATCTCTGATTGGTTCTTTTGGATGTTTTCTTTCTTTTTTTTATTTTATTTTATGTATTTATTTGACAGAGAGAGGCAGCCAGCGAGAAAGGGAACACAGGCAGAGGGAGTGGGAGAGGAAGAAGCAGGCTCACAGCGGAGGAGCCCGATGAAGGGCTCGATCCCAGGACTCTGGGATCACGCCCTGAGCCTAAGGCAGATGCTTAACGACTGAGCCACCCAGGCGCCCCATCTTTTGGATGCTTTCTATCTCTTTGTTGAGGGTCTCACTGAAGTCCTCCACTGTTTTCTCATTCCAGTGAGTATCTTTACGACCATTACTTTAAATTCTCTATCAGGCATATTACTTATCTCTATTTTCCTTAAACTCTCTTGTTGTGGTTTTGTTCTTTCTTTCATTTGGGACATATTCCTCTGTCTCCTCATTTTGTCTAATTTTCTGAGTCTGTTTCTGTGTGTTAGGAAAGTGAACTACATTTCTTCCTCTGGAAAGGAAAGGCCTTATGCAGCAGAGGTCCTATAGTGCGCTGCAGTGTAACATCCCCTGCTTACCAGCAATTCAGGGGTGTCTCCTGTGTGTGTTGTGTGTGCCCTGCTATTGTGGCTGAGCCATGTTTTCCTTAGTCCAGCCGTCTGCAATGGCTCTGTTTGCCTGTTGTGGCAGTGGCTTAGTCCCTGTGTTGTTAGTTGGCCAGTCTGGGGGCCAATTTGGGCTTGAGTTGAGTGAGGCCGGGCATTTATCAGAGATGCAGGAGCACCAAACTGCAGGGTGCTCTTCCGTGTTGTCTCCTGAGAAGCTTCCATTGATGGGCAGGGCCTGTAGTCAGACGTGATGTCTGCTGCCCTCCCACTGCTGGGGACATAATTGGACTGGTTTGCATGATAATCTTCTCTCCCTGGGGCAGAAGTCAGTTTGGAGTAGTTCTGGCCCCTGTTGGGGCTGCTTGCACACTACCAGGCTTGTGACCCTGCTTTGGATGGGCTCTCATAAAAGGCATAGTGGAGGGGGCAGATCCACAGAAGAACATGGGGGTGGGGCATGTGATTCCAGGAGGGTCCTCGTGTTGTGCTGCAGGAGGGGACCTGTAGCTGCCTGAGAAGACTCTTGCCAAGGCAGGCTGGGTTGGAGGGGGCAGATCTGCAGAAGCACATGGGGATGAGGCACACTCTTAGCGAGCCAGGTGGAGAGTATTAGCACTGTGCTCGTTCTCACAGGTGTCCATGTATCTAGGCTAGTCAGCAGGGGAAGGAGATGGTGCTCCTTTGTTCTCAGAAAAGTCACCCAAAGATCCCTGCATCTCCAGCACATGGTCTGATATTAGTAAATAAATCTCCTTCCCATATATCCCAGGTGTTTTTCAAACTGCTGCTTCTATGCTGTATCTCAACAGGGCTGTTTTTTGTGCTGTCTCTTTAAGGGCAGGGACTTTGCTCTCCTTGCTCTCCCAGAGCCACTCCCACTGGTTTTTAAAGTTCTAGGGTTACTCCCACTGATTGTCAGGCACTCTGGTTTTCAAAGCCAAATATTATAGGGATTTGTCTAACCCATGCAGGTCCCCTGTGCCTGGGGTGGGGGTCTGCTCCTCTCCCCTCTCCATGCTTGCTGTGTCCTTCTGTTCTGCAGACAGTCCCCCAGATCCATTCGGCTCCCTACCACATCTTCACCCTTCCTACCCTCTTCAACATGGCCTCTTCTCTACATTTATCTGTGGGGAGTCTTTGCCAGTCTTCAGGTTCTTTTGTTTTGTTTTGTTTTGTTGTTTGTTTATTTTTGTACATTGATTGATGTGGGTGTTATCTAGTTCTATCTATGGGACAAGTTGAGTTTAGGCTTCTCCCACTCTGTCGCCTTCCCAGAAGTCCCCCCACTTTCTTTTCTTACTCTTCATGCCTTTCAGCTGCTCTGACACCTGCTGTGCACTCAGCCCTGGGCTGGGTGTGGGATGAAATGCCTTCAGGTTGTTTGCCCTCTGAGGAGTCTGCTGGAAAAGCAGGTGATCTGTATCCTAGAACTGGGGCTTCACAGGCAGTGAGCACAGAGCAGGATAGGAGCAAGGGGTAACATGGAAATACCTCTCACCCAGTCCTAGGGAATCAGGAAGGCTCTAAGGGCTGATGACAGTAAGCCGAGCCATGAATGACACTTGGAGATTTCAAGGGCAAAGTGAGGGGCAAAGGTAAGAGAAAGATAGTCCATGTTGAGAGAAATTGTGGTAAGGGATTAAAGGCAATAGAGAAAGCACAGCCTTCAGGGCAGGGAAAGGGTCTTTATAGAAAGAATGGGAGGGCAGGGGGAAGGGAAAGATGGTGAGGCAGATAACATTGGAAAGGCTCCAAAGGCCTTGCTCAGGGCAGTGTACTCCAGCTGAAGGATATGTAACCAGGAAAATGACAGGATCAAACAATTCTTTCACATTATTTGCCATTATTGATTACAATAAGGTTGTTTTTTTTCACATTTAGAAATAAATGTAGGGGCGCCTGGGTGGCACAGAGGTTAAGCGTCTGCCTTCGGCTCAGGGCGTGATCCCGGCGTTATGGGATCGAGCCCCACGTCAGGCTCCTCTGCTATGAGCCTGCTTCTTCCTCTCCCGCTCCCCCTGCTTGTGTTCCCTCTCTCGCTGGCTGTCTCTATCTCTGTCAAATAAATAAATAAAATCTTTAAAAAAAAAAAAGAAAGAAATGTAAAATCATTGCCAATTTCTAGAGAATGCCTAGAAATTAGTGGGAACACAACTCATCCAGGGATGGTGAGTCACTGTAAATTTTCAAAATTATGACCTGTCCCCTCAGTTTCTTGCAAATTATTTCCAGCTAACAGATATTTGTTTATGTGCCCTCTCCTAGAGGTTGGCTTGTGTAATCAGTGGTGGGGGATTACAAAAGGAAATGCTCTGTTAACGACAAAATATTGTAACATCCTGTTTTATTTGAGAAAAGAAGCTGGAAAGCTTTGCCTAAATAATAAAACTAGCAAATGCTGTGATGCCTTTATGTTCTTTCAAGCTGACACATTATGAGAGCCTATGAAACCTTTAGCTTCTAAAGGAAATAAAGAACAGCCAGAATAATGAATATTGTCTTTTATAGTCTGGTTAGGCTACAAAATTTAAGGAGAAGATATACTCAACCTGTATACTGAGCCGATGGTAGCACACAAGTAACTAATATTGTGGTTGAAGGGAAGTTACATTCCCAAACATCATTGGAATGGTGAAGGAAATGCAAGGAAAGTGAGCAACTACTAGTTAGCAACTACTAGTCGCTCCAGTGTGGAGCAACTAACTAGTCAAGTGTGCGTCAGACCTGGAGAAAGAATGTCTGCAATACTATGTAAACCATTAACCACATTCTCCCAAACCAGCCAGGAATTCCTGGGATTAAGTTAGATGTTATGAAAAGATGTGTCCTCTGGCCATCAGGGGCCTCTCAACTCACTTTCAGGGAGCCCATCCCCTATGGAATAAAAAAACTTGGACAGCTGTCCCAATAATCCAGAAAGGTTGGAGTCAAGGACTTTTAAGGGATGCTAAGAGCAAAATAATTTTGCACAAGCTGAGAAACATTGACAACCATAGTCAAGGCATTTGCTGTCACAATTCTCCAGTGATATCTAGGGGAGTGAAAGCCTTCTCAAGATAATAAAGAAAAAAGAAAATCCTTTTTCCAGTCTGAAAGATAATGTGGAAATGTGTCTTGGAAGTTTATATGCACTGCTAAGTTAAACAATCAAAAACCTGTTTTGAAAGGTTGATCTTTCCAAGTTGGTGATAAAAAACTAGTCATAATACATGTTCTTTGTGTCACACCTCAGTCCTTTTTGGTGGGGAAATTGACAAAAAGAGTTGCCTAAGGAGCACATTTCCAGGCTTTCAAAGCACCAGCATGAGTATGATGGGCTGGGATCAATGCTTATGTGCACGAAGACTCACAGATTTCCCATTACTGCCCTGTCCAAGCTCTGGGCACTCCAGCGGGTCTGAAGCCCCAGCATGAGTTCTTGCTCCCTGTCTTTCCATTCCTGGGCTCACTCCCCTACATTCTCCACCTGGCAAACTTACCTTGTAAAACCCAGCTCGCATATCTCTTCAAAAGCAAAACCTTCTCCTTCTCCCATAAGCTGGTCATCCTTCTCTCATCCCTGTGGCTCAGGCATTTGTAGGCATTTACCACTTTTGTGTGTGTGTGTGTGTGTGTGTGTGTGTGTGTGTGTGTGCAAATGTTTGCTGAAGTGTCTTTATTCTCCAGGCTTGCGGATTCTTTTAGGGATTTTGTTTACCTTTGGATCTCCAGACCCTGGTCAAGGCTGGGCCAGGAGGAAATATTGCACTTTTCTTCTCTTCTCTGTTCTCTTTTCTTCTCCTTTCTTCTCTTCTCTTCTACTCTCCTTTTTCTTTTCTTTTCTTTTCTTTTTTTTAACAAGTAAACATTGGGGGAAAAAAATCCCTGGAAGCATGGCTGTTACTTATGGAAGATTAAGTAACTTAAGTAACCAGGAAAACAGGCATAGCTGGATCCAGGGCACAAATGCTATCCTTGGAACTCTGCCTTTCTGTCTCTTGTTTCAGTTCTCTTCTGAACACTGGCTTGATTCTCAGACAGGTTCTGTCTGTGGTTGCAGTGGGGGAATGTTGTGTTCTGACTGAGTTGGCCATCTGTGCACCCCAGAAAGAAAGAAAGCAAGGTACAAAGATCTGAGCACGTCTGAGCAATTACCAGGAGCTGGGAAGGAGGATCACTTTCTGTGGATTTATTTATAAATGGAAGTTTGTACCATTTGACTGCTTTTACCCATTCCACTCCCCACCCCCACCCCATCACATCCCTCCCCCACCTCTGGTAACTGCCAGTCTGTTCTCTGAGTTCCATTTTTTGTTGTTCTGTTTTTTTTCTTGTCTGAACAAAGCCATCTATATAAACCCATGCGTTTCATAAGCATCCACAATGACTTCAGCTCTTCTGGTTTACTCATCAGGAATCATTTGAAATGCCTTGTTCAACAACCCCCCCATTTATTCCTAGAATGATAAATAGTGCATGATGACCGAGCAGGTCAGGCACACGGAAGAACTCCCAATCCAGGCGTGGAAGAGGAAGATAAGCATGGTGATGTCTGTAGCTTTGATCTGGAAGTAGAATTCCTGAAGGCATGTGGCATTAAAGATGTGTAATTGTTTATATCTAGTAGCAAAGGGACATCCTCGTGGGTTTATTTAGATACATTATCTGAAGCAGGCTTAAACTGTTCATGTGGACTAAACCCAAACTACCACAGCCGTGATTACTGGAAAGGGTGGCATCTGGTACTTGGCGCGATTGTCCCGCAGGATCAGTAAGAATTTAAGACAATTGTTGGTGTACAATCAGTTGCTTATCTACTACCGTGGGGTCAGAAGTGTTTTAAATTTAGAAACTTTCTGATTTGGTTTTAGAAAGATTATACAATTCATACATTTTAACTCTGAAATATCTCCAGGACTATATACCTACACCTTATCACTAAGCAAGCAAACAAATACACAAACAATGACCTTGCAGTAAAAACGATGACAGTCACCCTAAGTTGGGCAAATACAGACTAGAAATAATGTCATGCCCGTGCATGTCAGGTTTTGCCATAAATAAAAGTGAATGGTGTATTTAGAGAAAGCACAAAACTTTGTGTTGTCAGAGCCTTTTGGATTTTAGAATTTCATTTTTATTTGTATTACTTATTTTACATTGGCCCAGGAAATGGACCCACTTTATACTTTCAACTTTGGTAATAAGATAAAAATTCTTTTTTTTTTAAGATTTTATTTATTTATTTGACAGAGAGAGACAGCCAGCGAACGAGGGAACACAAGCAGGGGGAGTGGGAGAGGAAGAAGCAGGCT